>NC_053157.1:242037703-242216334 GCF_016835505.1 Polypterus senegalus | reverse complement strand
TATTATAATTAACCCTCATCTCTTCTTGAGATCACATTTAATAGCCTCAAATGTTTTCTTTGTTCTGACTTAATTAAAACGGACTAGACGGAAAATAAAGTTTTATCCCTGTTCTTTGCCATGATATACTGTAGGAAAGCACATTTGAGAAAGGAAAGATGAGATCCTTAAATCACATATGTTATTATTCGATCAAGTACTGAAATATTTCATTTATTAATACTTTACAATATTTTGTGGAGCACGAAAGTAACTAATTAGCTACAAAGAAATGACGCCGTCAGTGGCTCAACTAACTAAGGTGGTTGCTTTTCAAATTCTGAGCGTAGTGCCAGCCCGAGTTCGATCCGACTTAAAGACTCATCAAAATTAACAATAATAATAAAAAAATGATCAGAATTGAAATCTTTATAACCAATTTGAACCAAATAATTTTGAGAGATACTGTGGATGGATCGCATAAGAGATCTGTTCGGGAATCTCCAAAATCGCCATCAAAATACGATGTTTAATTGCGGACGGCAGTTCACGTATTTACATTAATTCATCTTCTATTCATTGTCATTTGTCGTCCATGAACCCCACCACTGAATAAGGTGATAACAAACCCACTGTGGTAGATCAGGTTGAATTTGCTCAGCTGCACCAAACATTCAAAGGTGTCAATCCGGAGCACATCAGAGAGGCTGAGAGACACGGCGCAGATCAGTCACCGGCACACCGACACACACGGGACACTCCAATGTGAGCAGCGCACATATCGAGGTCGGCATTAAAGATCGTCTTGAGTGCTGAGGCAACAAAAAGCAGCGGGATAAACACATCTGGAGCTGCTGTCGAAAAAACATTTGCTTTTAACAGCAGCATCCCTTCCTCGTGAACACATCTTCAAGGTCCGAACAGGCGATCAGTAAAACGTTGTCTTAGTCACAGCACAGTGCAATAATAAAACATTTCCTAAAACATATAGTTGTCCAGTCTGTATCATTCCTAAGCAATCTTCCAATCTTCCAGTAATAGACACGCAATCCCAGTTACTAACACAGTTACCGTGTAGAAAACACTCAAAGTAAGAACACATTCCACCTTATTAATTTATTATTTAAAAATTTAAACCGCTAAACCCGCCATCAACAACTACAAAAACAGTTGAAATCGTCACTCAAATATATATATTTTTTTGTTATAGACATAAAACAAGATGCCCATTGATATTATATATACACACATTTGATTAGGGTTAAAAAAATAAATAAAAAATTAAAAAAATTAAACAACTGAGAAATCACATGTACATAAGTATTCACAGCCTTTGCTCAATACTTTGTCGATGCACCTTTGGCAGCAATTACAGCCTCAAGTCTTTTTGAATATGATGCCACAAGCTTGGCACACCTATCCTTGGCCAGTTTCGCCCATTCCTCTTTGCAGCACCTCTCAAGCTCCATCAGGTTGGATGGGAAGCGTCGGTGCACAGCCATTTTAAGATCTCTCCAGAGATGTTCAATGGGATTCAAGTCTGAGCTCTGGCTGGGCCACTCAAAGACATTCACAGAGTTGTCCTGAAGCCACTCCTTTGATATCTTGGCTGTGTGCTGAGGGTCGTTGTCCTGCTGAAAGATGAACCGTCGCCCCAGTCTGAGGTCAAGAGCGCTCTGGAGCAGGTTTTCATCCAGGATGTCTCTGTACATTGCTGCAGTCATCTTTCCCTTTATCCTGACTAGTCTCCCAGTTCCTGCCGCTGAAAAACATCCCCACAGCATGATGCTGCCACCACGATACTTCACTGTAGGGATGGTATTGGCCTGGTGATGAGCGGTGCCTGTTTTCCTCCATACATGACGCCTGGCATTCACACCACAGAGTTCAATCAAAGTCTCATCAGAGCAGAGAATTTTGTTTCTCATGGTCTGAGTGTCCTTCAGGTGCTTTTTGGCCAACTCCAGGTGGGCTGCCATGTGCCTTTTACTAAGGAGTGGCTTACCACTCCTTGTACTCTATGGCACTCTACCATACAGGCCTGATTGGTGGATTACTGCAGAGATGGTTGTCCTTCTAGAAGGTTCTCCTCTCTCCACAGAGAACCTCTGGAGCTCTGACAGAGTGACCATCGGGTTCTTGGTCACCTCCCTGACTAAGGCCCTTCTCCCCCATTCGCTCAGTTTTGATGGCCGGCCAGCTCTAGAAAGAGTCCTGGTGGTTTCGAACTTCTTCCACTTACGGATGATGGAGGCCTCTGTGCTCATTGGGACCTTCAAAGAAGCAGAAATTTTTCTGTAACCTTCCCCATATTTGTGCCTCGAGACAATTCTGTCTCGGATGTCTACAGACAATTCCTTTGACTTCATGCTTGGTTTGTGCTCTGACATGAACTATCAACTGTGGGACCTTCTATAGACAGGTGTGCGCCTTTCCAAATCACTTCCAATCAACTGAATTTACCACAGGTGGACTCCAATGAAGCTGCAGAAACATCTCAAGGATGATCAGGGGAAACAGGATGCACCTGAGCTCAATTTTGAGCTTCATGGCAAAGGCTGTAAATACTTATGTACATGTGTCTCAGTTTTTTTATTTTTAATAAATTTGCAAAAATCTCAAGTAAACTTTTTTCATGTTGTCATTATGGGGTGTTGTGTGTAGAATTCTGAGGAAAAAATGAATTTAATCCATTTTGGAATAAGGCTGTGACATAACAAAATGTGGAAAAAGTGATGCGCTGTGAATACTTTCCGGATGCACTATATAATTTATATATATATATATTTTTTTTTTTGCCACTAAGTATTATCGGGCTCAGTCATTAAAAATGTATTTATCATCCACAAACATTCATTTCACCTGGGAATTCTGCCGAGTTTTTTAACTCTGCTGATGCCATATGTACTTCAAATGGGAGCTCGATGAATAAAGAGTTGGAAGCACTAAGCAGACAAGTGCACTGGAATCGTCAAGCTTGGTTAGAAGCCTCGAGCAGACATGGTCACTGGTTACTGAATCTTTGTGAAGCCTCAGCCCACTCAAAGGCATTGACCTCTAAATTTTGAGAGTCTATCTGATACTTAACTCTCTAGTTATATATTTGTAATGCGTATTGACATTACACATTTCAGTTGATATGGTTAAAATACATTTCAGGTAGTTGCTGAGAATTAATTATTGTTCTTGTGGATTGCTGTGGTATCCTTTGTCTGATACATTGTGTCAAAGATATATTGTCATATATCAACTTTATATATATATGAAAAGATTAGGTAAATCATACATCCTTTTTATGGAATGTTTAATTTTGTTTCAAACCTTGCGTCATGTAGTATACATCTATAAATTTATAATTTTTTCGTCTTCATTAGGAGAATTCAACAATGATGTTCTCGTTTCAGTTAAACCAAGTTAACGTGTACATGTCAAACAATATACAGTTGTGCTTAAAAGTTTGTAAACCCTTTAGAATTTTCTATATTTCTGCATAAATATGACCTAAATCTTCTTCAGATTTTCACTCAAGTCCTAAAAGTAGATAAAGAGAAACCAGTTAAACAAATGAAAGAAATATTATACTTGGTAATTTATTTATGGAGGAAAATGATTGAATATTACATATTTGTGAGTGGCAAAAGTATGTGAACCTCTCGGATTATCAGTTAGTTTGAAGGTGAAATTCGAGTCCGGTGTTTTCGATCAATGGGATGCCAATCAGGTGTGAGTGGGCACCCTGTGTTACTTAAATTACAGGATCTATCAAAGTCTGCTCTTCACAACACGTTTGTGGAAGTGTATCATGGCACGAACAAAGGAGATTTCTGAGGACCTCACAAAAAGAGTTGTTGATGCTCATCAGGCTGGAAAAGGTTACAAAACCATCTCTAAAGAGTTTGGACTCCACCAATCCACAGTCTGACAGATTGTGTACAAATGGAGGAAATGCAAGACCATTGTTACCCTCCCCAGGAGTGGTCGACCAACAAAGATCACTCCAAGATCAAGACACACGTGTAATAGTCAGCGAGGTCACAAAGGACCCCAGGGTAACTTCTAAGCAACTGAAGGCCTCTCTCACATTGGCTAATGTTCATGTTCATGAGTCCACCATCAGGAGAACACTGAACAACAATGGTGTGCATGGCAGCGTTGCAAGGAGAAAGCCACTGCTCTCCAAAATAAAAACATTGATGCTCATCTGCAGTTTGCTAAAGACCACGTGGACAAACCAGAAGGCTATTGGAAGAATGTTTTGTGGACGGATGAGACCAAAATAGAACTTTTTGGTTTAAAGGAAAATCGTTATTTTTGGAGACAGGAAAACACTGCATTCCAGCATAAGAACCTTATCCCATCTGTGAAACATGGTGGTGGTAGTATCATGGTTTGAGCCTGTTTTGCTGCATCTGGGCCAGGACGGCTTGCCTGCATTGATGGAACAATGAATTCTGAATTATATCAGAGAATTCTAAAGAAATATGTCAGGACATCTGTCCATGAACTGAATCTCAAGAGAAGGTGGGTCATGCAGTAAGACAACGACTCTAAGCACACAAGTCGTTCTACCAAAGAATGTTCAAAGAAGAATAAAGTTCATGTTTTGGAATGGCCAAGTCAAAGTCCTGACCTTAATCCAATCGAAATGTTGTGGAAGGACCTGAAGAGAGCAGTTCATGTGAATAAACCCACCAACATCCCAGAGTTGAAGCTCTTCTGTACGGAGGAATGGGCTCAAATTCCACCAAGCTGGTGTGCAGGAATGATCAAAAGTTACCGGAAACGTTTAGTTGTAGTTATTGGGGGGTCACACCAGATACTGAAAGAAAACGTTCACATGCTTTTGCAACTCACAAATACAGTTGGATGCAAAAGTTTGGGCAACCTTGTTAATAGTCATTATTTTCCTGTATAAATCGTTGGTTGTTATGATAAAAAATGTCAGTTAAATATATCATATAGGAGACACACACAGTGATATTTGAGAAGTGAAATGAAGTTTATTGGATTTACAGAAAGTGTGCAATAATTGTTAAAACAAAATCAGGCAGGTGCATAAATTTGGGCACCACAAAAAGAAATGAAATCAATATTTAGTAGATCCGCCTTTTGCAGAAATGACAGCCTCTAAACGCTTCCTGTAGGTTCCAATGCGAGTCTGGATTGTGGTTGAAGGTATTTTGGACCATTCCTCTTTACAAAACATCTGTAGTTCCTTCAGGTTTGATGGTTTCCGAGCATGGACAGCTCTCTTTAACTCACACCACAGATTTTCAATTATATTCAGGTCTGGGGACTGAGATGGCCATTCCAGAACATTGTACTTGTTCCTCTGCATGAATGCCTTAGTGGATTTTGAGCAGTGTTTCGGGTCGTTGTCTTGTTGGAAGATCCAGCCCTGGCGCAGCTTCAGCTTTGTCACTGATTCCTGGACATTGGTCTCCAGAATCTGCTGATACTGAGTGGAATCCATGCGTCCCTCAACTTTGACAAGATTCCCAGTCCCTGCACTGGCCACACAGCCCCACAGCATGATGGAACCACCACCATATTTTACTGTAGGTAGCAGGTGTTTTTCTTGGAATGCTGTGTTCTTTTTCCTCCATGCATAACGCCCCTTGTTATGCCCAAATAACTCAATTTTAGTTTCATCAGTCCACAGCACCTTATTCCAAAATGAAGCTGGCTTGTCCAAATGTGCTTGAGCAGACCTCAAGCGGCTCTGTTTGTGCTTCCTCTGCATCACTCTCGCATACAGCATCTTCTTGTGTAAAGTGCACCAAATGGTTGAAAGATGCCCAGTGACTCCATCTGCTGCAAGATGATGATGTAGGTCTTTGGTGCTGGTCTGTGGGTTGACTCTGACTGTTCTCACCATTCGTCACTTCTGTCTATCCGAAATCTTTCTTGGTCTGCCACTTCGAGCCTTAACTTGAACTGAGCCTGTGGTCTTCCATTTCCTCAATATGTTCCTAACTGTGGAAACAGACAGCTTCAATCTCTGGGACAGCTTTCTGTATCCTTCCCCCCGATGGTGAACAATCTTTGTCTTCAGGTCATTTGAGAGTTGTTTTGTGAGCCCCATGTTTCTACTCTTCAGAGAAAATTAGAGGAGGAGGGAAACTTACAACTGACCCCCTTAAATACTCTCATTTCTCATTATAGGATTCACCTGTGTATGTAGAACAGGGTCACTGAGCTTACCAAGCCAATTGGAGTTCCAATAATTAGTTCTAAAAGTTTGGGAATCAATAAAATGACAACGGTGCCCAAATTTATGCACCTGCCTGATTTTGTTTGAACAATTATTGCACACTTTCTGTAAATCCAATAAACTTCATTTCACTTCTCAAATATCACTGTGTGTGTCTCCTATATGATATATTTAACTGACATTTTTTATCGTAACAACCAATGATTTATACCGGAAAATAATGACTATTAACAAGGTTGCCCAAACTTTTGCATCCCACTGTATGTAATATTCGATCATTGCCCTTAATAAATAAATGACCAAGTATAATTTTTTTGTCTCATTTGTTTAACTGGTTTCTCTTTATCTACTTTTAGGACTTGAGTGAAAATCTGATGATGTTTTAGGTCATATTTATACAGAAATATAAAAAATTATAAAGGGCTCACAAGCATTCAAGCACCACTCTATTTCTACATCCGCCACAGTAAGAACAGAGATAGTAGTTCAGTTGTGCAGAGCTCGTTAATTATCCCGACTAGGTGGCTCAATGGTATTGCAACTGTTTTTCATTAAAAACACCGGGGGTTCGCGTCGTTGATCCTCCTCTTGTGAAAGTTTTTTGTTTTTTTTTTCAGTTCCTCCATTTAACAAAAATTTCCAACTTGGACCGACAGTGAGCGAATCGAACTATCAAGGGAAGGTTGGGCCACCGTAGTCGGGCAGGGGGCACACGTCCCTAATTATATTGTGTATGTAAAGAGTTTCACTGTAAAACATAATAAACTTCATATTTCTGTGTTTACAGACCCTGGTGTCGTACTCAATTTGTACTGTAGAAAAACAAACTACTGTCCAGCATGCCTCAATGTGTCTTTTCGTGTCTGATCGCTATACGGCACTTCCAACTTGGGACAATTCGCTATAAATAGTTTCAGCCAATCAGCGCCTTCTAAACATGCAGAACGACAGTGTGAACCTTTATTGTTGCGGTGCAGCATCTTCGTTTCAGTCAGTCATTGTCCTGTTAGACTATTTACTGTTAAGTGCTGCTTGAGCTACCGTTTATAGTACAACAGGTGGCCTACGTAGTTCTTAAATCGATATTGAAATGCACACACAAGCCTCCTATATTATTTATTGAAATGCCTACATTTACAGTGTCCGTTTTAGGAAGTCGTAGTTTTTACTTGTTCCCGTTATTAGGAATTATAATTTCTCAGTGTCACATATTATTCGTTACTACTCGCTAGTCCCGTATCATTGAGATTCTGTTTTATATTCTGTATGAGGAAACTTTTTAAAAGGAGCGTTAATTGAACTGACTATAGTAGACTTGTCATCTTCTTAAAATGACTATTGATTTAATATTGACAATTAATCATAAGGTCAAACATCAAGGAGGATTTGAGTTTGTGTGGACTGCGCTGTTTCTTTTTTTTCGTGACATCGTGTCAGTAGAGAGTGCGTCACGTTAACAATGCATTCTGTCCTAAATGACAGCGCACACGCTTTTTTATATTTCCTAAAGGCCAATGTGTCTCCCTTTGCACATTAATATATTCTGACAGTGTATTTTAGTGAGTGATTATAAACATATTACCCATTTTCATTTCTAATGTAAATATGTAACATTTGGCGAGTATAAATGAAATGTAACAACACATATAATAGTTATGTTGCATTGTTTATGATTAACAAAATTCATCGTTTATCTGAAATGTTCTACTTATACAGTCGATTTATTCAACTTCTAAAGGTGTACATTGTCGGTATTCTCCATTGCATTTGTCCCCGAGTGTAACGTGTGCCAGTGTAACCGAGGGATGGCAGACGAGCTCACGTAATGGGTGACAAGGCACATTCTCACCCTGATGCCCAGGCTGTTGTCATAAATATTCCCATCTTGTGCTTTTTCTCGTTCTTGCCAGTTTACTATTATTATAGGACATGTAAATGTGTTTTATTTTATGTCTATGAAAGGAAGGACGGTAAAGCCTTGAATGAAACTGAGTGTTGATGCTTTGGGTAACACGACAGGTTAAGGAGCAGAGAACATTGAATGTGACATTGACTGCGGGGGATTGTGTAACTGGAAGATGGTTTAAGAATACAGAAACGACAAAATCTTAGTCTTTCAGTAATTCTACTTACGTCAATTATTTACTCTGTTGTGCTACACTTCGGAAGATTACTTATTTGCCTCGACAGCGCAGCCTTTGATAAGATGAGTTCACAAGTAAAGGATGTTACTGACAAAGTCAGATGTTTTTTGAAAGTTTGGCTCCAGATGTGCTTATCCAGCTGCTCCTTCTTGTCAGTACTTGAGTGATCTTTATGTCCACCTCTGGATGAATTCGCAGTTTCTTTTAAACATTTTTGTTTCATTAACGCAGAAATCCCGAGGCTTTCCCTAAATTGCAGAAGACGCTGTCGATTGCTCTGATTCTGTTTTAAATACAGTTGTGATCAGTTATTCAGAGCTCGCTTTTACTCACATTGCTTTTTGGAAATCAATATTACAAATCAGCAGCAGATCTGGGAATCCACTGAATAGTAAAAACGTTTAATGAGGAGTGTCGTGCGCTTATACTGGTGTAATGACCACGTCGGCTTTAGTGAAGCGTTTCTTGGGCTCTCTGATATAATCGACATGGGGTAGAATAGATTCTGGATTGTTATAATACGTGCTACCTTACGCAAAATATGCTCATCCGTTTATTACAGATTCTTGGTAGACACGATTCCACACCAAGGAAAAAGGTGTCCCATGTAAATCGTTCATAATGTCTCCAAAATATTCTTATTAGCCTTACAGACAAGTACTACATAACTGTTTTATACAAAGTCCTTATTTTAGGATTTGAACTCGCGTTAGCGCACCTTATCGCTGTAGCAGGGACAATTGCTTTTACGCTTTAGCAGACTAATGAGTAACCAATTTGACTGCTGACTGCGCAGATATCAATGACGTCATTAAGCTAGCGTGACTCAAAATCACGTGATGGGCGCATTTGAAACAAGCCTCAAAGTGGCGCTTCTAGCCAATTGTATCCGGCTGCTGGTCGCAGACTCGACCTTCCACGCCCCCGGCCTTCCACACCACGCCCACAGCAATAGCGTCCGTCTTTTGTCGCATCGCTTTCGTTGAAAAACTAGTAACGTTGATTTACCCTGTAACCCTAAATGACGATATTAATATGACTTCCTGCAATCACGAGTTTCTCTTTATGGTATTACTCTCGTATTTACTTTTAGAAACAAAAACAGTTTTATAATTTCTGAGTCAACATTCGATATAGTTAAAAGAAAGAGCACATAACATATTTTTAGATTAAGGAAACACCTTACTAAATATGAATGTGGTTGCTCCAACTGCTATTATAGTGAATTCTATCTTTCAAAATATTTGAAGTTATTTTTATGGTACTTTTAGTACTAAACGGCATGTCTCACATTATATCTGGAACCTCGTTCAATAAAGTAAAATTCCGTTAATGACATTAATTTATTATGTTACAAAATAAATGATGATCTACAACACAACAAAGCAATCAAAAGGCATGCAAATGAAGGTCTAAACTTTCGAGTTCTCAGTAAAAGAAACTTTTGAAATTGTTTGTATTGAACAGTTATTTAAATGATCCAGCTTATTATACAGTTCATACCTTCATTTCCATTGTCTGTCTTGAATTGTGTTTTCTTAATTTTGTTCTACGCTGCTGCTATAATGTTGATAAATTTCAAGTGGAGTTTTTAAACTTTCAAATGTTTACCTGTTTTTTAATTTTAATGCATAATTGTTCTCCCTGGGAGCCTAACGTATAAGTAAAGAAATGTAAAAATTAGCATTACTGAAAGTTGCACTTCTATAAACCGACTTTTTTTTATTTATTTTGGAACTGAGCTAACAGATTTTAAACTTAACTTTAAAAATGTTTTGTTTGGGTTGATACAATAATTACAAGTCCATTTTTTAGTGATTTTAAATCCTTTAATCGCCTTATACCATTTGTTGTATTAGGCATTAGTCATTTGTCGCATACTCCAACTTACTCTCCAAACAGAGATATACTTTTTTGTAAAGAAGATTACCGTTATTAGGTCATCAGTCTCACTGCTTGCTCAGATTCATCTCTTCCCATAGTGTGTTCAGCTGTCTTTGATCACTTTGTGCCTGTGTGTGTCATCGTCTTTGTTGTCTGATTTGGTGCAACGCCTGAATCCTACAAATTGCCCCCTGGACAGCAGTGTCCCCTCTCGATTAGTTAAGGTTTTTTGATTCTGTCAGACCAAGTTTTGTTACCTTAATAAATATTAGCTTGATTTCTGGTTGTGTTCCTGCTGCCTTGAAACACGCTGTGGTGCAGAAACGTATTATAAAAAACAAAATAAGGACCCTGTAATGTGTCAAGTTTCAGGCCATTGTCTAAACTGCCTTTTTTATCTAAAGTCTTAGAAAAAGTTTTCATAACTCAAACATTTCTAGATGAAAATAGTATTCTGGAAAAACTCCAATCCAGATACAGATGTTCTTGCAGCACTGAAACATCCTTGTTAAAGGTTTACGATGACCTCCTCTTCCCTAATGCTGGAGATTCTGCCATTCTTGTACTGCTAGATCTTACCTCAGCTTTTGATGCAGTGGATCTTATGATTCTTATATCCTGCCTTGAACTGTATGTAGTCATCCAAGGTAATGCCCTGAAATGGTTTAAATCTTATCTAAGAAATAGGAGCGTTTCTATTCATTTGGGTGAGTTCTCATCCTCTGTAGCTCCTCTTACTTGTGGGTTCCATCTTTGGACCAGTTCTCTTTTTGATATGCATATGACCTTTAGACTCCATTGTTAACAAGTATGGCTTCTCTATACTGATGACACTCAAATATATTTGCCACTAAAATCAAAGCGATTAAATACAGACCCTCCATGCTTGAATGATATAAAAACCTGGATGGCAATTCATTTTCTTAAACCAAATGATAATAAAACTGTGATCATGGTTTCCAAAAGTTAAGAAAGTTTGAGTGTCTCTGATGTTGCTCTTGGACCCCTTGCCATATACAGTATGTATCATAAAGCTTCAGTTAGCCCAGGTGTGATCTGTGACAGCTCATTCAAACTCAACAAACATATAAATTGTGAAGTTAAATTAAGCTATTCCAGCTGAGACTTTAAGGTAAAGGCTTTTCTTTCTTTCAGTGATCTTGAAAACGCCATCCAAGCTTTTACAGCATCTCATTTGGACTATTGCAGTTGTTTGTATGTAGGTGTTGGTCAGGCCCTGTTACGACACCTACAACTATTCCACAACTTTGGTGTTCGCTTATTGAAGGCTTTTCGTAAGTGTGGCCATATTTCACCAATACTGACCTCGCTTTATTGGCTTCTGGTCCATTTCAGAGTTGATTTTAAAATTCTATTTCTTGTTTTCAAATATTTGAATGGATCAGCCCCATCTTGCCTCTTTGGTCCTCTTCACTTGTATGTGCCAACAAGAGCCCTGCGGTCTACTAGCCAGAGGCTCTTTGTTGTGCTGAGGTCAAGGCTGAAGCAAAGGAGGAATCGGGTGTTTGTGGTGGCTGCTCCTTTTCTCTGGAATGGCTCACCTTATTATGTTAGGTCTGCTCCAGCACAGGCCATTTTTAAGTCATCATTAAAATCTTATTTCTTCTTGCCGCCATTTGACCCTGCAAGAGGTTGACATTGTTTGTATATATTGGCTCACCTACATTCATGATTAGAAATATGTGTGTATGTGTATTGTAAGTTTATCTTTTATGTAATGGTTGGTTATTCTTGCAGTTTTGTGCTGTGTACATACAGTATATTTGAACTGCTTCTTTACCCTTTCTTGTACAGCACTTTGGTTCAGTTCTGGCTGCTGTTGTAAATGTGCTTGAAAAATAAAAATTGCCTTGCCCTGCTTTATAAAACATTATTTTAATACATAACACTAAGAAGTGCAGATCTGAGACATTAGACTGTAAAGATGAAGTTGGTTTGCAACATTTATTACAAAAAGTTAAAGAATATATAAAATATAGAACAAGAATTGTAGGTTGTAACTGAACAATGAGGGACATGTATGTTTGTTACATTTTCTGACAAAGCAGTCATTTTCTTTTTTTCCCTCTCACGTTATCTAAAAACAGATGCATGTCTTCCATATGTGAAATAAAGGATGATGAAGGGTCTAAGGACATATTCCCTCTCCTCTTGGAAATTCAGATAGCAAGTCAAATTTCTAAAGGGCCTCCTCAATGTCGTCTTTGTCCATTGACAGTAATGAGAGAGTGAGATGTGCCCCCTGAACACTGAAATGTTCTCAGCACACCACTTCTCTGCCTCAGTAAAATGCTCAAGGATTCTGTGCTGCTGTAATATGTTTTATTAAAAAAAAAAGAAAGAAAGAAAATTATTTAAATGGTCATCATAAAGCTTATAGCCTTTTCCTCCACATTTACAAGAAATGTAAGGAAAGTAAAAAAATAAATAAATAATGTACAGTATATTTAATTTGTTATACATTATTAACATGCTTTCGATCACAGATTCTACAAGTCTTCAATGTTTCTTACCATACACTATTACTAACATAGACAGCACACAATGCATTTCAAATGTTTTAAGGCCTTTAAGAGTTTTCAGAAAATGTAAAACAGGCTTTTAGACTTTAGGGCTTTGACTCCTACTGCTTAACAATTAACAGTTGGCATCTGAAGACAAGCATGAAGTCTTTTTATACATTTTATTCACTACACATAGGCCTTGTAAGTCAGCATCAACAAAATGTAATTCATCTTTCTTATGGAAGTTTATAAAATGAGGAGTCTGTACCTGCTCATCAGTGCCCTGTGCTGGATGTTGGAGAAGGGAGGCTGACGTTTCTTCTAAAAGTAAAGATCTGAAAGCTGCAGAACGCAGTGCTATGGAACAGAATAGCAAGACTTTTTTTTTTTTTTTTCATTTCAAATATAGTGCCAAGTCTTTATTTTATTGAGCCATTAATGAGAAGAGAAAGTCTAAACCTGAAAACAGAGAAAATAATCCTAAGGAAATGTTAAAAAAAGAACCAAAACAATAAGCACAATAAATGACCCTGTCATGGCTGTCCATTATTTCTGTACCTTCTGATTTTTTGTTTGGTTCTTGGCCTTCATTTAGAAAGGCGTTTGCTCGCTCAGTCCGATGTGAGCGGTTACTTCATTGATTTCAAGAAGAAGCACTAAGTTTATATTGGTAAACATTTTGACTATTTGTCTTTGATTTACAATATGGCTAAATTTATTTGCCACATTACCGCAGAAGTAAATAAAAGTTATTAAAGGAAATTTAAATGTCATTTACCCCTTGGTGATGGAGTTCTCAAGTAACATTCTACACCTGCAGTTCCTCAAAGCCGGCCTGTCATTCTAAAGAGAACTGAGCAGAGTCACGTTGGATTACGGGTGTCGCGCACTTTTTAGCTGGTGCTACGTTAATATATTTTCCTGTGACTGTCCCGTGAAATGTAATGCTACATCTGAATTTGTGGAGGCGCATTAAATTGGGATTACTGATGGGCTGCTCGATACTGAGTTGTCGCTGCTTGTTTCAAATGCGCCCGTCACGTGATTTCGTGGCACGCTGCAGTGTGTATTCGTAAAATACATCAGCGACGATAGTCTACTAGTGCCACTATCTTACACCACAGCATTCTGTCGAGTCCATTATTAAGACTGCAGTGTGTTTTTACCACCGTCATTTATGATTAGCGGTTCTGAAAAATAATAATAATAAAAGTGGATATGAGATATTTATCGTTACTAAACAACGTCTGAAGAAAACTTAAATGAACATAACAATACAAATTTGTGTCCGCCTAATTTTAATGGATTGACGTGGATTTAAGTGTGGGCTCTACTTGATCGAGTCAGTCAGATTAAAACAAATGTTTGACTGTTGCTGTTTACTCGAATGTCCAAATGAAATAGTCGCCTACATTTAACAGGTCACCTTATAGACGGGCTATAAACGTATTACAATTTTAAACCTTGAATAAACTGCCAGAGTTAAATCTTTACTTCTATAATACACAACTCTAAAATGCGTTTAATTACTTTCATTACTATTTATCCACGTTTATTTATTTTAGCAGTCCTAATATTCCATTGCCCCCCTTCTGCCTGCGGATCAGCCTCAGTTCTTTGTTTGCTGATGTCTGTCAGATATTCTGCGCTCTTCATGTCTGTCCTCAACATACCAGCAGCTCTAGTGAGTTTCTTGCCTGTGGATCTCATAATCAAGTTCGTTTTTAGCTGTATTATGATTACAGAATATTACAAATCACATACTTGACACTCTCACGTTCATGTATCAGGGAATAGACAACGTTAAGAAAGCTGGCAATAAAACAGTGACTTTACAGAATCCATTTGCTGTCTCTACATGTTATCAGTGTTAAATGTAAGAAACAGTTATCATAGTGCTAATAGTCACATTTCAATTATTATTTTTATAATGAAGTTTATGTTAAACGATCTGTGAAGAGCAAATATTATGCGTTAAAATGAGTAATAATTTTGCAGTTTTTGTGACTGTGCACCTGTTAATCAGGGTATTCAATTATTTGACTTAACTGGATCTTTATTACTTTTGGGATTTTAAATACCTAATATCATCAAATATATGTTTATTATAACACATATTTACTCATGCACAAGTTACATTTAGAGATTGAAACTTGACAGATGTTTGTTTGTAGTTCATATCTTTTATCCTCCATTTGACTCCATCAAGTCTTAATGGTGTGCTGAACACGTCAGCCTGTCTTTAGTGTCTCTGAGGCCAGGAGTCCAACTGTACAACAGGCACTGATGGGCATCAGCATCACGACTGGTAACAAGATAGAGATGGCAGATAGTTCAGCTGGGCATCATCCTATATGACTACACAAGCAAACAGCATATTAAGAGCTTAGAGAGTCTGTATACTCCAGTATGGCTCTGACATAACAACCTGTACAGCTGTAAACGACTCCACTTTACTGTCATGTTAGCACACACTGCACTGAGTCTGTCAAGTCATAGCCATTAAATAATTCAATCTGAACAGCTGGGAATTTATTTTGACAATGATATTTCTGGTAAGGCATTTTTTCTTCTTTATCATATATATATATATATATATATATATATATATATATATATATATATATATATATATATACATACATATACACAGTGGGTACGGAAAGTATTCAGATCCCCTTCAATTTTCACTCTTTGTTATATTGCAGCTATTTGCTATAATCATTTCAATTAATTTGTTCCCTCATTAATGTACACACAGCACCCCATATTGACAGACAAAAAGAATTTTTGAAATTGTTGCAGATTTATTAAAAAAGAAAAACTGAAATATCACATGGTCCTAAGTATTCAGACCCTTTGCTCAGTATTTAGTAGAAGCACCCTTTTGAGCTAATACAGCCATGAGTCGTCTTGGGAAAGATGCAACAAGTTTTTCACACCTGGATTTGGGGATCCTCTGCCTTTCCTCCTTGCAGATCCTCTCCAGTTTTATCAGGTTGGATGGTAAACGTTGGTGGACAGACATTTTTAAGTCTCTCCAGAAATGCTCAATTGGGTTTAAGTCAGGGCTCTGGCTGGGCCATTCAAGAACAGTCACAGAGTTGTTGTGAAGCCACTCCTTTGTTATTTTAGCTGTGTGCATAGGGTCATTGTCTTGTTGGAAGGTAAATATTCAGCCCAGTCTGAGGTTCTTAGCACTCTTAAAGTTCTATCTTGGTCTCATCAGACCAGAGAATCTTATTTCTCACCATCTCAGAGTCCTTCAGGTGTCTTTTAGCAAACTCCATGAGACCAAGATAGAACGTTTTGGCCTTAATTCTAAGCGGTATGTGTGGAGACAACCAGGCACTGCTAATCACTTGTCCAATACAGTCTCCACAGTGAAGCATGGCGGTGGCAGCATCATGCTGTCGGGTGGTTTTCAGCTGCAGGGACAGGACGACTGGTTGCAATCGAGGGAAAGATGAATGCGGCCAAGTACAGGGATATCCTGGACAACAACCTTCTCCAGAGTGCTAAGGACCTCAGACCTCTAGTACCCGCACTCTTTTACTACGAAGCCACGCTGTTGCAACACATGCAGAATGTGACTTTGCATTGTCCTGCTGAAATAAGCAGTGACGTCCCTGAAAAGAAGTCGCTTGGATGGCAGCATATGTTGCTTCAAAACCTGTATGTACCTTTGAGCATTAATATTACCTTCACAGATGTTCAAGATACCCATGCCATGGGCATTAAGACACCCCCGTACCATCACAGATGCCGGCTTTTGAACTTTGCGCTGATAACAATCCGGATGGTCCTTTTCCTCTTTGGCCCGGAGGACAAAATGATTTCCAAAAACAATTTGAAATGTGGACTCGTCAGACCACAGCACACTTTTCCACTTTGCGTCAGTCCATCTCAGATGAGCTCGGGCCCAGAGAAGCCGGCGGTGTTTCGGGGTGTTGTTGATATATGGCTTGCGCTTTGCATGGTAGAGTTTTAACTTGCACTTTTAGATGTAGGAAGGAACTGTGTTAACTGACAATGGTTTTCTGAAGTATTCCTCAGCCCACATTGTAATATCCTTTACAGAGTGATGTCAGTTTTTAATGCAGTGCCACCTGAGGGATCGAAGGTCACGGGCATCCAGTGTTGGTATTCGGCCTTGCCGCTAACGGGCAGCGATTTCTCCAGATTCTCTTTATCTTTTGAGGATATTATGGACAGTAGATGGTGAAATCCCTAGATTCCTTGTAATTGTATGTTGAGAAACGTTGTTCTTAAACTGCTGGACTATTTGCCCACGCTGTTGTTCACAAAGTGTTGAACCTCGCCCCATCCTTACTTGTGAACGACTGAGCCTTTTGGGGATGCTCCTTTTATACCCAATCATGACAAACACCTGCATCCAATTAACCTGTTCACCTGTGGAATGTTAAAAACAGGTGTTTTTTGAACATTCCTCAACTTTCCCAGTCTTTTGCTGCTCCTGTCCCAGCTTTTTTGGAACATGTTGCAGGCATGAAATTCAAAATGAGTGAAGATTTGCAAAACAACAATAAAGTTTCAGTTTGAACATTCGATATCTTGTTTTCGTAGTGTATTCAATTGAATATAGGTTGAAAAGGATTTGCAAATCATTGTATTCTGTTTTTATTTGCATTTTACACAACGTCCCAACTTCATTGGAATTGGGGTTGTAGCTGCTAACATTTCTCAAACTTGATGTTTTTCTCAAAGAGCACATTGAGGAAACACAGTTTGAAATTAACAACCATCATTTTATGCTCATGTCTTTAGTTGTGTCTGTCTTCTACAAACTAAGGCTGCACCATATTGACAGACTGAATACTCTCAAATTACAGGATCTGAGTGACCGAGAGGGAGTGTCAGTCTGTAGGTCAGTAGGAGATCAGTGAGGTTGTGGGGAGCTTTGAATGTTCAGAGCGGTATTTGTATTGTATACTGTAGTTAACAGTGAAGTTGAGAGAGAGTAGGTGTAATATGTTCAGTGGATTTAGAACAGCAGGTTATTATCCTGGCAGCAGAATTCTGAAGAAGTTGTAAGTGATGGATACGTTTTTATGGGATGCCAGATAGAGTAGCATTACAGTAATCTATACGTCAGGTGACTCGGACATTAACCAATACTTTAGTACTGTGTTGGGTAAGAACAGGACAAAGTCTAGAAATGTTTTGGAAATGGAAGAAGGCAGCCCAAGAAATGTTACTTATATGGGAGGAATTATTTATTAATAATAATTATAATTATTATTATTTAGTAATTGCCATTATTAGTGTATTAATGGATATAAATAATTGCATTTAAACGATTCTCCAAAATCTGTTGTATGTAAACAATACTGTTTTAAATGTTATTGTTTTTTCATCAGAACACCCGGTTTCCACGTCTACCTGTATTAGTTTAAATGGCACTTTTGCCACTCGCAATATGGCGGACGCGCTGACGTATCGTGCCGACTGGGCAACACCGTGAATGCGATGTCTATCTATATATGTCTATGGCGCGGATATCAATGACGTCAT
Source organism: Polypterus senegalus (assembly GCF_016835505.1). NCBI lineage: Eukaryota > Metazoa > Chordata > Cladistia > Polypteriformes > Polypteridae > Polypterus > Polypterus senegalus. The sequence continues at coordinate 242,198,053 of NC_053157.1, read as the reverse complement.
GACGCTAGCGTGCTTCAAAATCACGTGAGAGGCGCATTTCAAACAAGTCTCTGAGCAGCGCTTTGAGAACTCGAGTCTCGACTAGTCAGTATCGAGCTACCCATTACTAGTGTGCTCTTATGAGACACTCGCGCTGCGACTTCATCACAGCCACAAGATCAAGCAAAGGTGCGGTAGGTGAGACAAAGTCAAACGTGGCGATCGCGTACGGGTGGGAATGCCAACAGGAACACCGCGACATGCTGAGAGGCTTTAAATTTGAGGAGGTGCCTGGCGCCGCATGGTTCGCTTTTAAGTGTTGGGGATTGAGAAATACGTTTTAGGAGGCGGCACAGCAAATCGCACGTTTACTGTGGGTGACAAGGGTCGCACACTTTTTAGCTGGTGCTACATTACTTTATTTTGCGGTCGGTGTCCCGTGAAATGTAAAGCTACATCTAACTTGGAGGCACTTTAAATTGGGATTGATCTCTTTACGCTCGTGTACTTTACGCACCACTTCCCCTTTCAATTTCGCGCATGCTCCGAACTGTGCTGTCCGTCGGGCACGCGCTTGTTCAGCCGCTCGCTCCCGCACGGCCCCGTCGTTCATTTCTGATTTTTCTCGAGCTCTGCGTGTTCTTTACGTTTTTTCCTTTTTCCTCTAAAACTATCATCGGTCAACTTTGTTAAAGTGGCGTCGAAAGAGATAACTTTACAGGGCGCATTCAGGTTTCATTGCCAGCAGTTTGTCTCCTAGTGAAACCTATTAAGAAGTAATTTAAATTATTTTGTTGTATTTTCTTATCAGGAAAGATGTTTGTGCGTTTTCACTTTAATTTGTTTAATGGGAAATAAAAAACACAAACATTACACAAGCTAGTGCTGCTGAAGAGTTACAGTAAAATCTACAGCTGACATGGCATTACGAGTACATTTTTGTGATATTTCAAACGGTATTGTTTTATTTAATGTCTTTTATCCTTTCCAACTACTTTCATTATTTCTGTACAATTTGATACTTTAGCTTACTAGAGATGGTCGTGTTATATTAAGAAAAAGACTCAAGCCAATCGGGGAGTTAGTGTCTGACCATATGAAGTCATCAAAATACAAAATGTGAAAGCTACCGAGCTCAGCAGAGCCGCGACTCGACTATTATGGGCTGGAGCTCAACTGTCTGTCCTCATTGTTTAAAGTGGCAGTGCCGCCTCAGAGACCTTGGTGAGCAGATTCTGATGCCCATGTTGGTGAATCGCTGTTGAGCCCACTCCTATCTTGTCCCTCAGACCCTCGTGCCACTAGGTGGTCTTTAGGTACAATTCCTGCTGAAGTCTCATTTTAAAGGGCATATCCATCTTGTGGTTTTCCACCTCCTCAAATGCTCCATTTTCTTCCCCACTTGCTTAACCCTTGCTCTTTTGCTGACTCAGCTGATATCTCCGTGATTTCCATGCACAAGTCCCATAGTTGCAGTTCATTAGTTTCTGGTTCAACTTGCAGATTATCCACACTTGATGTGCCAACAGACCCTTCATTGTCAGCAATCCTATCAGGATCAGTAAACTCTAAATTATACCAATTTCTGTTTGTCAGCTCAATCTAATACTTTATCTGTATGCCACCATCTCTGTCCACATATCTCACAGTTTGCCTCTTTTTTTAGACAAACAACAACTCTGTCTTAAGCTGTGAGTTTGCTCAACTTCAACATAGGAATCTTATACTGGTACTGAATATTTAGAGCAGGCCTGGGCAAACTACGGCCCGCGGGCCACATCTGGCCCATTGGTCTTTTTAATCTGTCCCACCGAAGATTGTTACAAAATTGCAAAAAATTAAATCATATCATAATTATGACTGTATTCTGCACATTAGGCGCAGTGATACATTGACTTGATTTTGCGGAGCTCGGGTTGCTCTCTGTTATTACTCTGCCACTGCTCTGAACCCATCTGCAACAATGAGTGGGCCAAAGAAAAGAAAATTCGACAGTGAGTGCCGAGTGTTTAATAAGGAATGGACAACTAAATACTTTTTCACTGAAGTCCGGTCAAAGGCTGTATGTCTTATTTGCCAAGAAACCTTTGCGGTTTTAAAGGAATACAACATCAGCCGTCACTTTTCCACCAAGAATGCTAATTACGCTAACAACCAGTCAACGCAAGAACGGACGGCTACCGCTCAGAGGTAAACTCCTTTATCAGACAAACTGCCATCCAAGAATCAAGCACGAAGGCAAGTTATGTGCTGGCATTCAAATTAGCAAAGACCAGCAAGCCTTTCTCCGAAGGGGAGTTTCTCAAAGAGCGCATGGTAGAGACAGCAGGTATCTTGTGTCCTGAGAGCAAGAACAAATTTGAAAGAATGAGCTTATCACTCAGGACAGTGACTCGCCGTGTTAAGCGAATAGACAGACGAAGACTTAGCTAGCAAGTTAAATAATAAAGCGGAGTCATTGACGTTATATTCCTTGGCACTGGACGAAAGTAATGACATAAAGTACATCGCTCAACTTTTAATTTTTATCAGAGGGATTAATGACAATTTTGAGATAACGGAGGAGTTTTTGGCCATGGAATCCCTAAAGAGGAAAACGCGGTGAGAGGACTTGTATGACCGCGTGTCGGGGGTCATCAATAGGCACAAGCTACCTTGGAGTACGCTCGCCAGCGTTTCCACAGATTATCACAGAAGATTATCTCATTTTTGGAGCTACTTGAGAAAGCTGACGATTTTCCTGAGCTGAGTGACGCAGATTGGCTTTGTGATTTTGCTTTTGCTGTGGACATACTGACACACATGAATGAGCTGAACGTGAAGCTACAAGGGAAAGAGCAGTTTGTGCATAAAATGTACACAAACGTCAGTGCCTTCAAAACCAAGCTATAGCTTTACTCTCAAAGCAAATGTGAAACAACTCATTCACTCATTTACTCACACTGGCTACGCTGAAAGAGGCCCCTCGACTTGTGAAAAAATAAAGGAAATCACTGGACGACCTGCATGGAGAATTCTGCCGTCGGTTCTGTGATTTTGGACAAATTTACAAGTCACTTCAGCTGGTTTCTTGTCCCTTCACACAGGACCCTGAAACGGCACCACAGGAGTTGCAGTTGGAACTGATTGATCTCCAATGTGACACCGTCTTAAAGGAGAAGTTCAACTCTCTTAAACTGGATGAGCTTTATACTAAATTAAGCGCAGCCAAATTTCCAAACATCCAGAAGATGGGACAGAGGATGCTGGTGTTATTTGTCTCTACGTACAGTATGTGTGTGAACAGACTTTTAGTGTGATGAACACCAGCAAAGCACCCCACAGATTCCAGTTGAGCGATGAACACCTCAGATCTGTTCTGAGAATTGTCACAACAAAACCAACACCAGACTTCGATGCCATGGTAAAAAAAGGTGATCAACAACACAGTTCCCACTAAAAGTGAATATTAACACTATAATGCCTTTTTTTATGTTTGTTTGATATGTATGAATCTAGTGCTGGCCCGGCCCGTCTGTCAAATTTTAAAAGTCAATGTGGCTCCCGAGCCAAAAGGTTTGCCAACCCCTAGTTTAGAATCTCCTTATCATCTCCATTGTCTTCATTATCTGATGTAGTCTTAGATAAATCTCTCTCTTCACCTCTCTCACTGCTGGTGGTATGTCGATTGTCACCTTTACCGTCGACTTTACGTAGTCTAGAATGGTGGGCCCTTCCAAGAGCACCTCCACGTCTGACACATTTCACAAATCCATCCTGTCTAATGGCTTCTGCATGTACTTTCCAGTCCACTCTTTTGTCGTTCACTTTGTCTCAGATTTATCATTTTCAGAATTAACCTGTCTCTGGAGTGCTCTCCGTATTCGGTCTGAATACTCGGCTTCATTAAATGCTCTTCCTGGAGTGTTCAGTGCTGGAATATGTGCTCCTCTGACACACTCCTAGTGGTGCCTTCGAGGGCGGGTGGTCTGTCCACAAGAACACAAGGAAGATTTGGTTTTCGGCCAAACACCGGCTGAAATTAGCTGTACATATAAGTTTTGCGCATGGTAATCTTTACCATTAGTGCCTTGCGGCGCGAATCTGGCACTAACCAGTCGCATCCAGTATTCTTTATCACTTTCTGTATCATGTCTGTGAGTGTCTGATTGTGTCTCTCAGGTAGTCCATTACCCCAGGGACTGTATGCAGCGGTGGTCTTTGTTTCAATGTTAAAATTCTCTGCCATCTCTCTGATTCTTCACAATTATCACTAAGTAGTTACTGAGGAGCTCCATGTACTCTTATCTGAGAACGAATGAATGAATTGTTTCACATTTTCTGATGGTCTCTTTGTCTTTACAACACTTCTTGCACTGAAACGTGTGAAGTTGTCAATGATGTGAAGACCCTGTACTCCTATTTGACGTTCATGTCAGTCTATAGCCAACAAAGCCCTAAATATGACAGCTTTAATAGACCTGCCATTGCTGTGTCCAAACATGATGGTGCCATGTAGATAAAGTGTTTTCATATCTACATGCTGGGACTGAAATGTATGCCAACCCCATTTAATGAAGGTCTGCAGTGCACTTTGATCACATCTGAATTGCCTGATTTGGAATTTTAAACTGTGAGGCAGAAGTGAAAATCAAGAAACGTGTGACTTTGACCCAAACCTTATAGATGGCACTGTAACCCTGAAGTGTGCTCATTATTTTTACTAACTTTATGAAGTTAATTCTACATTTTTATTTTCACAGGGCTTTCCCATTTCACTTGGCCATACACTGAGGTGTCTAATGGCCTTCAGCTCAGGGCTTTCCAAAGTGTGAGAAGTGAATCTGAGAAGAGAAGGGCAGACACTTTAAGAGAGAGAAGAGTTTCCCACAGAGAATGGCCTCTGCCAAAGAAGATGGTGTGGATAAAAGAACGGTGCACATTAAAGAGGAGGACTGTGAGCGGCTCACACCAGAGGGTGTGTGTGTGAAGCTGGAGGATCACGAAAAAAGAATTTCAGTTTTTAAAGAGGAGGAGGAGTGCAAGGAGGTAACTGCTGCTGTTAAAGCTGAGAATTTGAATGATTTCTCCTTTGGTCTTGAACTTCAAAAGTATGAAACTGAGGATATTTTCAAGCAAGAGGCCAGTGAAGAATCTCTATCCAGTTTACAGCCCTGGTCCAATAATACGGGGCGACTGGCTATGCAGGAGAATTCTGTAGAGCTGAAATCAGAGTTATCAGAGTCTGAAGAGAAAATCACCGAGGGAAATGGAAGAGAAGAAGAGTCACCTGGGAGTGCTGGAATAAGTGAGTAATGTGATCTATCTATACTAATAAAAGGCAAAGCCCTCACTCACTTACTCACTCACTCACTCATCACTAATTCTCCAACTTCCCGTGTGGGTGGAAGGCTGAAATTTGGCAGGTTCATTCCTTACAGCTTCCTTACAAAAGTTGGGCAGGTTTTATATCGAAATTCTACGCGTAATGGTCATAATTGGAAGCAGTTTTTCTCCATTTACTGTAATGGAGATGAGCTTCAATGCTGTGAGGGCGGAGTTTCGTGTGACATCATCACGCCTCCCACGTAATCACGCAGTACGTAGAAAACCAGGAAGACCTCAAAAAAGCGCTGAAGAAAACATGCATTATATAATTGAGAAGGCAGCAAAACAATAAGAAGTGAGCGAGTGACATATACAACCATATTCATGAGTTCTGCTACTTCGGAAACAAAGCACGATGTAAACCTACACTTTAAATTAAGTTCATAGACAGGCTGCGCTGGCGTTTGTAATTTAGTGCCTGCCCATATAAGGCCGTCCGTCAGCGGCAATCCAATAGCAAACTGCCACGGGTAAATATTCACGGGTGAAGGACTGTGCTTATGGAGAGGAAGATGAGATGGTCAGGGTGGTGTTTGACACAAACTCAGCGAAACTGCGAGAGAAAGTTTTAAGTGCCAGGACTAAGGTAACATTAAATACAGCCATGGACATAGCACGAGATGACACCAGCACAGCTGGGAACCTTCGATGCATGTACACCGAGTGGCTCACGTGAACTGACGCAGTGCACAGATAAAAAGCAGCAGTTCCAAAGAGCTGAACAAAAACCGAATTACACAATTGAAAAGGCAGCAAAAAATATGAAGCGTCTGATAAGCATATTCATAAATGCAGCTACTGTGGAAACAAAGCAGACGGTGGAAAAAGTCAATGTCCCGCTAAAGGAAGACAGTGTAAAAAAACCCGTGCATGCAGTGTGTCAGGTCTCAGATAAAGAAGAAGACGAGCTGTTTATTGATGCAGTAAGAATCGAATCGATGAATGAAACCTGTCATCTTTACAACGATTGACAAACACGGAATGTAACTTGAACACAACACATCCTACAAATACGAACCTGATTGAAAGAAATAATGATAATCAAATCCTTGATGACAGCAACACTCAGTAACACTCACAAAACAAATACTGTATATTGACAGTCATGTTACGTTATTTTTAAAATGTTCCCTTTTCTTTTTCTAGCTTTTTTAACACACTACTTCTCCGCTGCGATACGCGGGTATATATATGTATATATATATCCTGATCTACATGCTCGAATAATGGATACTTTATTCGCCATCAATGATTGTTTTGGTAAAGCCATACTCAGTGTATTCATTAGATGAACGGTAAAAAAGTAAGGGCGAGGGAGGATGACTTATTGAGGCATGCAGGCTGTAGTGCGCGTCAACTCTATCTGAATTACACGATCACATTTGAAAAAATACATCTTTTCAAGTTCTATTTAGTCCATATGTGTCAAACTCAAGGGCCGCGGGCCACATCCGGCCTGGCGTGTAATTATATCCGCGAGATAATTTTATATACTGTATTATTGTTATTAATGGCCCGGGTATATGAAGCGCTGGTAACACAATAAACTACAGATCCCATAATGCAGCGCTTCAGCTGCCTTGCCGAACAGTTACCGCTTACTAGAGTTATTGCGCACTGAGTTTGCACAACGCTTTGGTGACTTTGAAAAACAAAAAAAGTCCGTCTACATGCGGCTCGAACCTTGTGCATGTTTGGTAGCACATATCTGTGTGAGAAGCTCTTCTCAGTGATAAAGACTAACAAAACAGCACACAGGAGTCGCCTCACTGATGAGCACCTGCAGTCCATCCTGAGAATCTCCACAACACAGAACTTCACACCAAACAGAAACTAACTTGTGGCCAAAAAAAGATGCCAGGCGTCCAGCTCTAAAATGACATATGAGCAAAGACAACTGAATGATTTGATTTGTTATTGCACGTAAGAGCGGGAGTCAACCATTTTAACAAACAGCGTATTGCACTGATACGAAATAGCTGTGTGTGTATATGTGTAGATATGTATGTATATGTATATATATGTTTATATATGTGTGTGTGTATGTATGTATATATATATGTATTTGTGTGTATATATGTGTGTGTATGTATGTGTGTGTATATATGTAGATATATATATGTATGTATATATGTGTATATGTATAGATATGTATCTATATATATGTTTATGTGTGTGTGTGTAATATATATATATATATATATATATATATATATATATATTATATTATATATGACAACAACACTCATCACTCACAACAGTGACAAAACAATTACATTAACAATCAGGTTACGTTATTTTCAAAATGTTTCCTTTTCTTTTTCATTGCTTGTTTAACACACTACTTTTCCGCTGCGAAGCGCGGGTATTTTGCTAGTTACATATAAAAGAAAGAGAGTGTTTATAAATTCTAACGGTGGGTGCTTTGATGTTTTTAGAGGATTTAAAGTGAGAGTGGAAAACACAGTTAATTGAACTTGGATAAAGACCACCTGCTCAGGTGCAAGATAACAAACAATAGGTTACCTAATAAATGATAAATTAGAATAACTTGGGTGAATAAGGAAAAATGTAAAGTGTTGAGCGCATGACTTGAACATCATGAAGCTCTGTCTGAAGCAGTGACGTATGTTAGGCCAACAGCGCATTACGTTCAGTGAGAATATCAAAAGTCATATTTTGTTAAAGACATGTATATTTCTTAAATTGTATGGCAGTTAAGGCAGAAATGTCCACAAAAAGAAAGAAATAAGTAAGAATAAAATCCTCACCCTGTGCACTAAATAAGAGTGAATTTGCTCAAGCCAGTGCCCACCTAATATGTGCCTCATCTTTCTAATGTTAATCTCGTGCACTTTGACGTTAAGGGTGACAAGAGCTACCTGTACGAGCCATGAGGACATTCAGGGGGTCTCAGGGTCTTCTTTCAGCATCTTGTGTTCTGCTGTCAGCCTGAACTTGTTGGGGCAGCATGGCCTGGACAAGTTTGCAGTGGTGTGAAATCTTCACTTGGAGATGATCTTGGTCCCTTCCGTCTCTCACAGTCACATCGGGTCAATTTGGAGTCACCACTCCACTTCCTCTGCATGTTTATGAGGATGAGGGGATAAACCAGAATAACCAGAAACGCCATTCAGAGCCCTTTTGTAGAACAACTGTGGGCAGGATTTGACCCCAGGACAACTGAATACCCATTCCATTCCATTAGGACCTGCTGATATCAATAATAAGAATAGTTTTTCTTTTCTTTTTTTTTAAATAATAAATGTTATTTTACCCATTCATAAACTTCATATTCCATAATAAAGTTCTACTGCTTACAGCATACACGAAGAACATTTACTCATAATGCACACATAATGAACAAAAACAAGCTGAAAAAAACAAAAGGCATGTCTTAATCATACTCCACATTTCTAATGAAATAAAATGTTCAATTAGATATTTGTAGCCATCTACCACAACAAGAGGAAAAACTAGACAGTTTTGGTGAACGCTTCAGGTTCTTATCTAAGAATATAAGCATCTCTGCATGTTCTGAGGACAGTCTGGTCCTCCTGTCATCCACGACGTGTGTTGCCGTACTGAACAGACCCTCGCTGTCCCGACTCGTATAAGGAGGGCACAAGTAGGATGAAGACTTTTATAAGTCCTCCAGAAAGCCAGTAGCCCAGCATCTCATGTGATATAAGGTTCACAGAGGTAAAGGTTCACCTCTGATGCTGCTGACTCAAATATCATTTTTATCTTCATTGACAATTTCTTCATGCATTCTGCAGTTCTGTTGGCAGGGAGTTTCTTTGGATCTCTCGGCTGTCGTCTGTCGCTCCAACTGCATCTGTGTGATCGAGACACCGGCACTAAGGAGACTGTATGCTTGATATTTGCTATAATCTGTGAAATATGTGTCTTTGTGCGATTGTTTAATTTGGGGAAAAATCATTATGATGATGATATCTGTTACAGAATTCATAACTGTGAGTAGTGGCTATTCACACTGAATGATAATTATGCATTATTAATATTATTTCATTACTCCTAAAAACTAGGCTCATACCATTCTACCCAACAAGTAAATAAGAGGGCTGATTGCAGTTTCTAAGTAATCGATGTCCACTTGATATCGATTTTATATTTTTGTACCAGCTCAGTGAAACTCTGCATCCGTTTCCACCCATCTACCTACAAATTCACTGAAAGGCTAATAAAAGGGATTTTAGTCAAAACATCTAATATCTGGTTAATTAATTATACAAATAAATCAGTCAACAAACACTCACTGGCAGATGGAATTGTGGATCTAAATTATCTAGAAGGTGACATCTTCCAGAACTGAAAGTGGCTGGTTGTCCAGGCTTACAAATTCCATTGTTTTTGCTGTCACAGTAAGTCTTTGGCGTTCGTGCTGTCATTATTATAAGGTCGAGTTTTCTAAGTGCTGCCATCTTTGGAGGCCGAGTGATAGTAGGCGACTGAGCTAGACTAAGCTTACTGGTCACCTCAGCCTTTGAACAGCTCGTTCTTCACACCAGTCCCTTTTCTGCTGACTTCTCAGATGTTGAATAAGGTTTGTATTGTTGAAAGTGTTAGCACAGAATCCTCCATGAGTGACTTCTTTTTACACAAATATTACATGAAGGAAATAAAACTGTTAGACTGTCGAGAACGTTTTTCTGTATTTTGGTAATGTTGGAACTTTGTGTTGCATGCTTTTTATTATTCAAGATCAGATTTTAAGATCAGCTAATTTACTGATCATCAGTCAAGTCATTTGGAATGAAAATCAGTTGATTTTGATTTGTGATCAATTGATCAGATCAGGCCTGTCTTTCACATGTAAGAGAAAGGTGGAGAAGTTGAACAGAGAGCAGCAGAAAATGTAAAGACCACACACGGAGTGGCCAGACCATAAATAGCACCTCCGTGTGAGGAAGAAACTCCAACCAATGTGCCACCACTTTACTTATACTTTGTCATTTATTTTAAATGGCAGGTAGTGGTTAGGAATTTGGACATCAAACTCTGAAGTTGCAGGTTTTAATTCAGCTATTGGGACCATGTGACAACAAGCAAGTCATATGACCTGCCTGTGCTCTAGTTGGAAGAACAAGAGAAATGTAACTAATTGTGTATCAAATGTTTTAAGTCGACTTGGATAACCATGTCAGGTAAAAATAATAGTTAAAATGTTTGTGTTATTTCAGATGTACAGAAGAATGGCAGCTTCTCTCCACCTTCATTTGGTCAGTCCTCTCTTCAGTACAATGAGAACAGTATGAAGAAATCGGCAAAAGGATCAGAGAACCAGACAGCAGCCTTTTTGCAGTGCAATTCTGTCCCTTCTACTGGAGCAACACAGACAGAAGCCACCAAAACTGATAGACAACAAGTGGAGAATGAAATCCAAATTCATACTGGAGAAAAATGTTGTTTGGAATGTGGCAAACAATTCACATTCAAAAGTGATCTTAATAGGCATATGAATATTCACACAGGAGAAAAACCTCATTGCTGTTCAGAATGTGGTAAGTCATTCTCATGTATAAGCTATCTTCAGAAACACAGAATAATCCACACAGGACAAAAACCTCATTGCTGCTCAGAATGTGGTAAGTCGTTCTTAAGGAGAAGCAATCTTCAGAGGCACAGAAAAATCCATACAGGAGAAAAACCTCATTGCTGTCCAGAATGTGGTAAATTGTTCTTAAGGCGAAGCTATCTTCAGAGACACAGTATAATCCACACAGGAGAAAAACCTCATTGTTGTCCCGAATGTGGTAAATTGTTCTCGCGTATGAATAATCTTCAGAGACACAGAAGAATCCACACAGGATAAAAACCTCATTATTGTCCAGAATGTGCCACACAATTTTCTGACAAACGCAGTTTTCAAAGGCACATAGAAATTTATGTTGGAGAGAAGCCATATTGCTGTTCTCAGTGTGGAATAAAGTTTTAAACATTAGCTCATTTCAAGTAAACACACAAACTCCCAGTAAAGCGAAAATGCAGTATTTATGTTCTGAATGTTGCAAATGTTATACAAGCTAGAAAGGTTTATCCACATGCCACAACCCATACTAAAGAAAAATCTCATTGCTGTTCTGAAAGTGAGAAACGATTCTTATATTTAAGCGTAATTCAGTGCCACATCAGAACTCTTACTAGAGATAAACCTTATTGTTGTTCTGAATATTATAAGCAGTTCTCACAACAAAGCACCATCACAAGTCACATCAGATGTCACACCGGAGGGAAACCTCACCTTTGCTTGGAAGGTGGCAAACAATTACCACACATTAATTCTCTGTATAAGTATACAAAAGTCATACTTGAGAGAAGCTTTACAACTGTACTGAATTTGGAATGTTATTCTCGTATAACGATTCCTTCACAATCATAAAATTATTCATTCTGGTTAGAAACAAAGCTGTTCTGACTGTGGCAAGCTTTTCACAGACCGCACAACTCCTAAAGATCACATGAGAATTCACTCTGGAGAGAAAGCTAATTGCTGTCCAGATTATGGCAAACGATTCTCAAGTCCAAACGCACTTAGTTGCCACAGAAGGATCCACACTGGAGAGAAACAGTACACCTGTTCTGAATGTGGTAAAGGGTACTCTTCCAGAAAAAGGTTTTGGAGACACACGCAAAGTCATATTGAAGTAAAGCCTGTCCCTGAAATGACAAATGATATTTTCATTGGATCCTCATTCAATAAAAATGAAGAAAAATCTTCTGAATGTGGTAAAGGACTCCTAGTTGAAAGTAGTTAATAAATACATTAGAATAGTGGACAAAGCACTGAAAGTGACAAACAGATCCTAGTTGTAAGTTAACCTCAGAGCCACATATGAACTCACACTGGAATGAACACACTGGAATACAACAAATATTTCACAAACAGAAAGAATTTTCTTCAACAACTTCTAGGTGCAAGAATAAACCTCATTGTTGTCCTAAATGTCTTTTCAGACAGTAATGGCCTTCATAGTCATAAATGACTGGCCTATTGTGGTAAGCCTTTTAGCTGCTCTGAATCTTGAAAGTGGTCCTCCTGTATCAGCTATCATCAGCATCATCTAAGATTTCAGGAAGGACTCAGAAACGGTACTGCCAGGACGTCAGCCATACTGGGACTGATCATCTCTGCACCAATGCTGTAACATAAGATGGTGAACAATACAAACACCAGACAACAGAATGAGGTAGCAATAGAACTGTGCGGTGATGATAACTTCAACCCCACAGCACAACTGAAAAAGTTCAATGTAATAATAAAAAATGGAGAAATCAAATCAAATCCACATTGCAGTGCCAACTACCAGGAGGTGCCACTGACATCAATGGGAATATTTGTGTTTCGAAAGTTTGGATATGGGTCCTTATCTGAGTAGCAATGAACTTGTACCATTTGTGAAAGAAAATAAAAAAACATTAGCTGTAATGATTATAAGTTGTTACTTCACAATACCAAGAACTGTATTTTGTTTTAATCAAGCTGTAGAGAGCTATATGATTCGTTATTTCTATATCATCTGTTCTTCATTTTGGTAATAAAAGAATTAGGCTTGTGCACAGAATTAGGGACTAACTTGCATTATTTTATGAGAAAATGCTGACCTCTTGATACTAACAGAACACCCTGTGATATTATAAATCAATGTGACAGTTTCTGAATTCTTAAAACTATTTGAGCATATTTCTTAAAACTGTGAGTGCCCTGATAATCTCTTTATCTGAAAGAAGCAATGTACACATTCCAATTCAGGCAGTCGTAAGCTATTATAATTTATTTATAACCTCAAAATGAAGTGCCATGTGTTTTTTTGTTTTTTTTTTAAATTATTTTTATTAATACACTAACTAGATATATAGAGGGAGACCCCACGTTAGGCAGCAGAATGTCTGATCTGACCAGTCAGTGGCACTGAGCTCTTACGCTATTCTCTTTGACTCACCAAGAATAAAGAAATTGCTTTATACTTTAAAATATTGTTTGCCTTCTGTTGTTTCCGATTTCAGCATCCACAGATTTTGGTGGCCTGTATGGGGACAGGAATGGCCAAGCGACTCCCTGAGCGGGATCGTCCAGAGAACTAGCAAAAGGACTGATTCCAGCTGGATCGGGAGGATCAGCTCCGGAAAAAGTTAGGACTGGCCTGCCTCGGATGAGTCCTGCATGAGGAGTCCTTGACCTCCTCTGGTTTTTTCGTGGAAGTCGAGTGAAGTAGAAACTTCCACATAGGAGTAAAATTTTTGGTGAGTTCCTGGGGTCTTTTTGACAGGGAAAGATAATAATTGCCGATTAAGGTGCCTCCGGACAGAAACAAAGGTGCTAGAATAGCTAGTGAGTACGCCCCTAGGAATTGAATGGAATATTAAAGAAAGAACGGATGGGAAGAACAGAAAGTAGAAAAGGAGCACTTTTGACCTGGGCGCCGAATAAGTGAGGTGTTGAGAATGCTTAGTTAGTACGCTCCCTGGAACGGGACGGAGTTTATTACTGGCTCAGGGATAACAATAAAATAAAATGAGGCGGGGCATGGGAAGAATAGATAGGAGGGAAAACACCTCATATGAAAAATAAAATTAGTATATTCATGTATTAGCATAAATAAATATAGGAAAATATATATAAGCATTAACCTTAGTGGAAATATTAATGTAAGCAAGGTCTGCTAATGGTTAAATAAAGGCACATGCCATATTTCTTTTTTAATTGCAGCTTGGCTTTGGCTGCCAATATAATCTAGCGAGAGGACCCAGGAAGGTAGGACAATAAGGTAAGGACAGCCCCATGATGGAAGAAGGGAAAACACCTGTTTTGATCTCAGCTGACCTAAAAATAAGCGAATCAGAAAAATAAAGATAATTGACAAAAAAATTAAAATACCGTGATCATCATAAAAGAATTTGACAGGCCAGCTACAGGAAAGGGGAGTCAGAATAAGCAGCGAATGAGCTGCTTCAAGCGAGGTCAGAATGATAAGAAATGAGATATAATCTGTGATTTTTGAACTGTTCAGAGCTCAGGCTGATTTGGCCGAATTGATTTGAGTCCGTGTTGTTGTTTATTGCAATAAAACGATAAACTCTGCCTATCCTCTTGACTCCTGAGAGCGTTCATTCCGGGTGAAGACCTTTGGTGTGTCTTTGCACCGCCGATTTTCTCTTGGACACTCACGGACAGGACACCAAAGCACTGTTGCGGGAGAGCGAGTCTCTCTTGTCTGTACGATCTGGTCATATTCTTGCTCCAATGGGTTGATCTGATGTGGAAACCATGAGTGGTAACCAGCTGTTAGACGACTGAAGAAGGGGGTCGGCGCTGAAAAGTAGAAGCCTCTTACCCAGTTGTCCGACAAGACTGTTAGTCCGCTAAAGCCACGAAGCAGCAGATAGTGACCCAGGAAACGAAATGGACCTGGGGCAGACAACCGCAGGGGCTGAAACCTTATACCTTGCGCTATTGGTGCTATCCAATAATGAGAAAAACAAATAGTAAACCGGTCAACATCCCTTTAGGAAATCAAAGGTCTCTGTTGGAAGGATTGTTTCGGAGGAAGGAAATTGAATATTAAAGCCGACTGAAATTGGAAAACTTGGCTCTTCTGCTTTGCAAATCATGAATCCACTTACTCATCTGTGACTGAATAAAGACTAATTTATTGAACTATTCCTGTTACTTTAACAGTTTATTTGGCAGCTGAACAATTCCCCTCCTGCCGGCAACCTGAGTGAAGGTGCGAAATGCAGACAGGAATAAGATTGGTGACCGGTGAGCACAACGGCTTTCCCATCCGGGAGAGGTACTGGGGACGTAATGATAATAGTGCCTCTTGTAATGAGATGGAGTCCTAAGTATACTCGTAATTAGCAGGGAGAGGTGGAAGTTTAGTAAAAGGGAAAGTACGTCCCGTCAGGGAATCTCAAAAGCAGGGGTGTTGATCTCCAATCCTGGGTCATCATGTATAAACAGTGCGTACGCACAGAAATGTTGCTTAAGAACTTTTCCACTTTCAAATCGGTATGTATAAAACCTACACCTACGCATTTTTCCACTGTACCTCATACCTTGTCGTACGCAAGTTCTCCGCTCGGTTTTGCTGACTGGCGGCACCCAGCGTCAAAGCAATGCTACTCTTTCTGTGTTATTACACCTTATTTTCTTGACGTGGCTTTATAAATACACTGAAACTAACCGCATAATGTTTATTAGTATAATGCATCTGATCGTTATTAACTTTTAACAATATAATGGTCCAGGGAATAGCCATAGTATTCCAAATACCATAACTGATTTAGCATTGTTTCTCTCACTGCACCTTCTTCTTCTTCTTCTTCTTCTTCTTCTTTCAGCTCCTCCCAGTAGGAGCTGTTACAGCGGATCATCTTTTTCCATATTACTCTCACTGTACAACTCAGAGTATTTATATCGCTGTATCTGAGTGTGAATCACAGCAGCAGCTGATCGGAAAGAGAATTATCGGTAAACAGCTTCAAGCACACGCTGTCTCACCCACGGCAAAACGTTTCAAAGCCTTTCCTGCACGGACTTCGCGGTTCAGAAACAGTTTCATCCCAAGAACTTTAAACGCACTCAATCAATTGCTCCTTGTAGAACTGTTCATACTTATAAGTACAATTACCTCTCTGTAAACTTGCACTACAGTTGTAATATCGCACAACCTGAGCCACTTTATAAAGCCGGTATTTACGTATGATGACAATATCATTTTTAAGATGAAATGCAGCAAAATATCTTTATTATATTATACAGATAAAACTTTAACTTCATTTAAATAATCTATATTCTTTACTGGGACTGGCATGCAGGATGGAATAATTAAACATGTACTATGAAGATAGTTCAATGTTCCTTAAACGTTTTGAAGAATCGGCGCTAAGCTTACAGATGGCTTAACTTCTATTACAGAGCTGATTGTGTGGCGATCGGTTACTTGGAGAAAGAAAAGCAAGGACTCTTGGGGCGGCTACACCAATATATATTGAATATAAAACAGAAAGAGTAAATAACAACACGGCTAAAAACGCAGCGACAAATTTGGGCAAAAGTTAAACGCTTATGTCATGAGCACGAGGCGGCCATGCAGTGTCCGCAACGGACCTCACCATCCACCGTGCATAAGCTACCTTATTGACATTGGCGGGCAAAGGAGCCACCGATTCTTCCTCTGCCCAGTGCCACCACAAGCCTAGAGCCGCCCCTGAGTACTGCTGCAATAAATTATTTCATCGAAGGTCGCACACAATCACTGCGCTGTGAAACCCATGTTTAATAACGTGCTTTAACTCCTATCATCATGAAGATATCACGTATACATCTCAGTATTTTAGTTATTCAGAGAGCTGTAATATCACAAATGTAATGGACTCTGTGTCCAGTTGGAGGAAGAGAGCCGGTTTAAGAAGCAAGTAGTGATTCACACACACAGAGCACATAGAAGATCAAATACAAAACAAAGCATTTAACGTGCTACTTTAATTGCGATGTGGTTTAAGAAACTGGTTAATTAAACGACTTTAAGATGAAGTTTATGATGTTCTACTTTAATGACAAAACAAACTACGTGATTAAAGTGGAAATGTCGAGATTGAAGTTGACATTTCGTGCTTTTTCCTCACTGTGTGCCTTTTTTCTCTGTACCCTAATAAGCTTTCATATGACACTCAGACAGTGGGCTACAACTCGGCTTTTCACGGCGACTTTGATATATGACTTCTTTTTTATTTCCGGCACTGTGCAATTTTGTGAATGTAAGCTTTCAAGTTTCTCCAACACGCTATGTCACTCGATCAACTTCCTTTTGTTGATTATACTACGGCTTATTTGAACAAATAGTATGTTTTTCCTTTGCCTCCACTTGGTATTCTCTGAAATTCTTATATTTTCTCCCGTGCTTTTCCCATTGTCTTTTCACAGAAGGTTAGAGCTTAAGGGCGATTTATACTCATTTGCATATTCAAAGAGGCGTAATTCTGGGAGGAGTTACATAAAGCGCGTGCATGAGCGTTACTTTTCACGCTGATCGGGATTTATGTAGCGGAAGAACGTGGAAGTTGGAGTACGCACAGATTCCTGCATCTGGATTTTTCTGTGCGTAAGCACATTTCGGCTTTTGTGCTTACGCCATGTTATAGTGCGAGTTCTACGCACGGCGTTATACATGAGGCCCCAGGCCTGGAGGGCGGCTGTGGCTACATGTTTTCTTTCTAACTCTTTTCCTAATCAGCGATCAGTTTTCACTGCTAATTAACTCCTTTTCCCTTCATTTTAATAGCTCTGCTTTTAAGGATTCAGTCCACTGAATTGATTCTTGTCTTCATTAAATGACAACCAAACAAAAATGAAATGTGAAACGAGCCAACAGGTGACCAGCTAAATTGGAGCGTCAAACTTTAATCAGTTTCACTCCAACCAATAGCTTAACGAGAAATCAATTCTTGTTGTTAATTGAACTCGTTATTTAATTCCATGGCTTCTTGCTTCTCTCATTCCGCCACTGCACACATTTACCAAACTGTTGATTTTTCTGTTTTGTCAAAACGTCGAAATGTTTTAGTGGCCTGAGAGATCAACCTTACTGAGACCTCCACCTTTCTTTATTTCCGCATATTGATTGATGGGCACAGGTACACTGGCCATGTGGCAGCTTGTTTTGGGTCTCTTTATTGATTGGTTGCTAATTAAGAAAAAAGAAACAACTAAGGTGTCTGAGTCAAGTTAATTAAAACTAAGGCAATAGAAGTTAATTAACAGCAAACACTGGTCACTAATTAAGAAGATGGTTAGAACTCCAGGGGCCTCATGTATAACGCCATGCATAGAACTCGCACTCTTATCAATAGCACCTGATGACTCCGACTCTTTCGATACACTAACACAATGTCTTACTGGTATTTCTGAATGGATGAATAGTAATTTTCTCAAACTAAATAAAGAGAAAACTGAAATATTAGTAATTGGCAATAATGGATTCAATGAGGTTATCAGAAATAAACTTGATGCACTAGGATTAAAAGTCAAGTAAAAAATGTAGGGGTAACTGTTGACTGTAACCTGAATTTTAAATCACATATTCATCAGATCACTAGGACAGCATTTTTTCACTTAAGAAGCATCATGATGCTCGAACGTTGATGGACTGAAAGCCAGAAGTCTACGTGACCATCATCATCAGGTCCTTCCACGAAAACCCTAAATACAAAAAGGACTGTTTGACTTATGTTAGGTAGATTGCCCAGAGGGGACTGGGTGGTCTCGTGGTCTGGAACCCCTACAGATTTTTTTTTTTTTTCTCCAGCCTTTGGAGTTTTGTTTTTTTTTGTTTTTTCTGTCCACCCTGGCCTTAGGACCTTACTTATTCTATGTTAATTAATGTTGACCTATGTTTATTTTTTATTGTGTCTTCTATTTTTCTATTCATTTTGTAAAGCACTTTGAGCTACATTTTTTTGTATGAATATGTGCTATATAAATAAATGTTGATTGAAATGTTGATATAACATGGCGTAAGTACAAAAGCCGATATGTGCTTACGCACAGAAAAATCCAGATGCAGGAATCTGTGCGTACTCCAACTTCCACGTTCTTCCGCTACATAAATCCCGATCAGCGTGAAAAGTAACGCTCGTGCACGCGCTTTATGTAACTCCTCCCAGAATTACGCCTCTTTGAATATGCAAATGAGTATAAATCGCCCTTAAGCTCTAACCTTCTGTGAAAAGACAATGGGAAAAGCACGGGGAAAATATAAGAATTTCAGCGAATACCAAGTGGAGGCAAAGGAAAAACATACTATTTGTTTAATTAAACCGCGGTATAATCAACAAAAGGAAGTTGATCGAGTGGCATAGCGTGTTGGAGAAACACGAAAGCTCACATCCACAAAATCGCACAGTGCTAGAAATAAAAAAGAAGTCACATATCAAAGTCGCCGTGGAAAGCCGAGTTGTAATCCCACTGTCTGAGTGTCATATGAAAGCTTATTAGGGTACAGAGAAAAAAGGCACACGGTTGGGAAAAATCACAAAATGTCAACTTTAATCTCGAATTTTCCAATTTAATCACGTAGTTTATTTTGTCATTTAGTAGAACATTATAAACTTCATCTTAAAATCGTTTAATTAACCAGTTTCTCAAAATTACATCGTAATTAAAGTAGCACGTTAAATGCTTTGTTTTGTATTTGATCTTCTACTCGTATGTGCTCTATGTGTGTGAATCACTACTTGCTTCTTATACCGGCTCTCTTCCTCCAACTGGACACAGAGTCCATTACATTTGTGATATTACAGCTCATTGAATAACTAAAATACTGAAATGTATACGTGATATCATTTTCATGATGATAGGAGCTAAAGCACATTATTAAACATGTGTTTCATGAGCCTCGTGCTCATGACAAGCATTTATCTTATGTCGAAATTTGTCGCTGCGTTTTTAGCTGTGTTGTTATTTTCTCTTTCTGTTTTATATTCAATATATATTGGCGTAGCCGTCATTGCTGTCCTTGCTTTTCTTTCCCCAAGTAACCGATCGCCACATAATCAGCTCTGTAATAGACGTTAAGCCATCTGTAAGCTTAGCGCCGATTCTTCAAAACGTTTAAAGAACATTGAAATATCTTCGTAGTACATGTTTAATTATTCTATCCTTCACGACACTCCCAGTGAAGAATATAGATTATTTAAATGAAGTTAAAGTTTTATGTGTATAATTTCACCTTAAAAATGATATCGTCATCATATGTAAATACGTGCTTTATAAAGTGGCCCAGGTTGTGAGATATTATAACTGTAGTTCAAGTTTACAGTGGGGTGATTGTACTTAGAAGTACAAACCGTTCTACGAGGAGCAATTGATTGAGTGCATTTAAAGTTCTTGGGATTAAACTGTTTCTGAACCGCGAGGTCCGTACAGGAAAGGCTTTAAAACGTTTTGCAGTGGCTGAGACAGCGTGTCCTTGAAGCTGTATACCGATAATTCTCTTTCTGATCAGCTGCTGCTGTGATTCACACTCAGATACAGTGATATAAATACTCCGAGTGGTGCAGTGAGAGAAATATGGAAAAAGATGATCAGCTGTGGCAACTCCTAACGGGAGGAGCTGAAAGAAGAAGAAGAAGAAGAAGTTAGAGTAACAACGCTAAAGCAGTTATGGTATTTGGAATACTATGGCTGTTCCCTGGACCATTATATTGTTACGAGTTAATTACAATCAGATGCATTACACTAATAAACAATATGTGGTTAGTTTCTGTGTATTTATAAAGCCGCGTCATGAAAATAATGAGTAACCACACAGGAACAGTAGCACTGCTTTGACGCTGGGTGCCGCCAGTTTGCAAAACCGGCGGAGAACTGCGTCTGACAAGGCATGAGGTACCGTGGAAAAGTGCGTGGCTTTACGCCAAGTGTAGGTTTTATACATCGCGATTTGAAAGTGGAAAAGTTCTTACGCAACATTTCTGTGCGTACGCACGGCGTTATACATGAGGCCCCAGGTCTGGAGTTCGACACCACTGCTGTAAAGTAATAGGACAGTGAGCAGCATAAAGTGTGTATGAATTAGTGAGGTGCTGGGAATGCTGAGTTAGTACACTCCCTGGAATGAGACAGAGTCTTTTTAGAGACTCGGAATAAGCAATGGGGGAGTGGGAACAATTGAAATTGAAGAAACAGGGTGCGAATGAGGAGCCGCTGTTCAGACGATTGTTTTCTGAAAACGTACTAAGGAAGAAAAAAAAAGTGACTCTCCAAGACGCTACATAGAACAGAAAACAGGGTTAGATTTAAAAAATAATGTAAACGGTGGAATAAACAGAGCGAGCACAGGTGGCCAGTAGAAGGCTCTGGTGATATGAGTGAAATACAGGAAGTTAGGAAGATTGTACATAGAAATGCATGAGGGTGTTGTAGTAGAGGACCATATAAAATGGAAATGTTTGATTGATGGGAATTGATAATTAAAGGCAGAGCCCATGAGGGACTACAAAACCAAATGAAACTTATAGTAGAAAAATAAAAGTTGTTCTTGATAATGCAAGAACCATCCCAAAAGTCCATACAAAAGAAGGAAGAATAAGTAAGTAAAAATAATATAAATAAAAAGAAGAAGAACAGATTATACCTTGATTTAGCGTCAGCATGCATTTCCCCTCCCTTTGAGGACAATAGTCCATCACCACCCCTTGGGGCAGCTGGAGGAATTCATGAGGGAGAAAGAAGATGGTCCCGATTTCTAAAATGAACAGTTTCAGAAAGAGAGGGATGAAGAAGAGGGAGAGGGTAGTGATCTTCACCGACCGCAGTTACGATCGGTGCAAGCAAGTACTGCGGCACAAAGACACGACTCGGGGGAGAAAGGGATGACTAATAAGCCCCGATTCTGAACCCTCAGGGTCAAACATGAATATGAATGGATGGAATTTCAAGCACCATTAATACAAGTGCCCATTCCACAATATAATGTACAACAGCCGGACTCAGTTTAAAACCGTCCCACCTTAATAAACTGGGTCCTGCAAGAATTAAAAGAGGTGGTGCAGGAATTGCTGAACCAGTTCTTGATGGCAGAGAAGCAGTTAGATGACATGTATCAGCCAAATGCTCCAAAATGGATTCAGGTCCTGAAAGCTAATTCCAAGCTGAAATGATGTGAGAAGGCAATGGACTGAGACACTGTGACGACAGGGGGTTGATAGTGGCCAGATCAGTGTTCAGTGGACAATTACAAGCACAAATTAATGCAAAATATATCAGCCCTCTAATGCCCAGTGAACTTGTTTGGACAGACTTGATGGCCTGCCTGTGCCTTTACATCTCAGTTATGAAAAAGAGAGTGAAGGTCACATCAGAACAACACACCACAAGTGCACTGACCACCATAGTAGTACTATGCATGCTGCAACTGTCAAAATGTCAATTAAATTTGATGGATGACCGGAAGTCCCGCCCCTTTCTTCTGACGTCATTAATGTGACCTTTCTTTGAACTCGCCCCCACACCCCTTCCTGTTTTTAACTCAGGAAACGGCAAAGATCCGATTGCAGGATGTCTGGTCCTTCCTTGAACCTGCTCCCACCCATCCTGTTTTTTTTCCGCAGGAAACGATTAAGATCCGTTTGAAGGATGTCTGTCCCTTCTTTGAACCCGCCCCCACCCACCTGTTTGCCCCAGGCCCAGGAAAATGTCAAGAGCAGACTTGATGGATGTGTCCCCCCTCTTTGACCCCGGCCCCCCTCTTCCGAAGACAAGTTGAGACACGTCCGGGCAAATTTCTATCCAGACCCAGCCGTCCCTGCCACAGCCTCCGGTCAGGCAGCCCAGACCCTGCCGGACCGAGCTACAGGTCTCCGGCATCAAGGCTCTGCCTAGGACCCCTCTGTCAGGCAGCCCCTGAGGGTGGGGACACCACATGTTGGTTGACCCTTCACTTCCAGGCACACTTTTTCTGAGGACATACACAGACACACATGCTCCTGCCTATATCGCTTTGGGTAAGTCCACACGTATCTATCTATTATTTAAAATAACTATCTAACCTTTGATTTATCTAAGTTAAAAAAACCCTTTTTTCCATATCCCTGACAATCCTTTCACAGAAACTTCCAGCTATTGAATTTTCCAACTCACAGAAAGCAATGTGCTGCTTCTCTCTATACAGCAGAATACATGGGCTCTAAAAAGCTGACCTGCTGTTAGTAACCCCTGCACTCACTCTCTCTACACAGTTGATACCTGAGAGCAGACAGCCTCTGTGCTGAAAAAAGCTGGCAGGCACGCGGCTGCGAGATGTCCCAGCAGCTGAAGCTCTAAGCGTACTCGCCGAAATACACGCTAACCGGAAACCTCAGAGGAGCAGACAAATCCCTCCCTCCCTCGCTCGCTCAAAAGCCCTGCACGGGTCTATAGCAGGAACTTGCATACTGTTTGACCGGAGCTCAGCTGACAGATAGTGTCAGGCACATATGACAGGAAACGGCCAGACCCTTAACCTGATGTGTTCTGCGAGCTCATGCTAATCAACACATGGTCATAAACCCCGAGAGGTAAATGCTTTTAATGACCCTATAAGAAATCAAAGGGTTACAAAGGTGATTTTCGGAGACCGGACTACGCACAAAACTCGGATGTCCAGTGAAAATGATGGTCACGCATCTGCGACCACAATTAACCGAAATTCCCTTCCACTTTTCGGCGCTCGGGCAAAGATCCGGATATAAACTGTCAATACAAGGATATGCAGTTAAAATGTTTGTCACGCACAGTATCGAATGCCCTTATAAAAATACAGCTGTTTTCTCTATAAATTGAGTTGCGTCGGGAACACAAGACCTTTCCCCTGATCGTTGATCGAACGTCAAGATGAATACAAGCCGTGACGGTGAGTTTTCACGAAATTCTTAATGATTTTTGCTAATTATGGCTAAGACTAAATGAAATTTAATTATCGTTCATACAGCCTACTCTTCAGGACGCGCTCTCGCCCGGAATCACGGTAAGAATATTCATGATTCTTATAAGCGTGATCAAATATGTATTAAATATGTATTAAAAAGGCACGGTGAATTCTTAGCGATTGGCTCAATCCTTATATATATATATATATATATATATATATATATATATATATATATATATATATATATATATATATATATATATCATATTTTAGAATTATACATCAGAGCAGAATCTGAAAATGGTAAGCCTCTTTTAAAATGTTCTCATGAAGTTTGGACCTGTCATGAAAGGACGTGTGTGAGTGCGTATAGAGTATAATTACGTTTGAATCCTTTATTTTTATCTGAGAGGGCTACATCGTGATAGATTCACCGAATCATTGTCCGGAAGAGGGTAAGAACCTTTTTTATATGTTAGTTTTAATTTCCTCTTTGATTACAGCGTGCATATAGGGGTGGGAGCAGTAGTGTGAGTGTACGCGATCTTGTGAACGCTCGTACGCGATCTTGGTAGCGTTCATGCACGTGTGTGTGTGTGTGTGCGCGTGCGTGTGCGTGTGTACGAGGGCTTGGGAGCGCTTTGTCGTAAGAGCTTTCATTCATTTAATGCCGCCGAGTAGACGTATCATGTGTAAATGAATAGGTTTAAGAGGTTCCTGTATTTATACGATTGTAGCTCAGAATCAGGAAGCCCTTTTTATCCAAATCGGCGTAAGGATTGTGCGTGCATTTTGTTAAAGTGTTTCGGTTAGTTACAAATTGCCTATTTAGGACAAAAGTCTGGCCTGCCGCCGTAAAATAGAGTTTTTATACGGACAAGCTTCTATCGGAATGAATCGTACGTGAAAAGGTGCGATGTGCAGTTTAAATTCATGAGCTGTACGTGTGTGCATTGTTTGTTTAAAGAGAGCCATCATTTTGTATGATCCGCGGCAAGCCTTGGAAACTGGGGACTTATTGTATTAAAAAACGTCTGCCTTTTGTTTTTTAGACGATAACCCTTTACAAAGTGAATCAGCTTCTCAAAGGGAATACCCCAGTCTATCCAACCACCGTAAGTGTCATTTTAGATATCAGTTTACCTAAGAAATGTTTGAAACATACAGAATTCCAGATTATGTGAAAAGAGGTGTTTAACTGAGAAGTTCATAACTATATTTCCAGGGCACTCCCCTCCGGGTATTTTAACGCAAGTGTTGGCCTGATCAGAAAATCTAGCCCGGTATCATGACTGGCAGAATCTACAAACACCTCCGCTCTCTGAGACCAGCGGTCAGCATTCTCCGAAGCATTCTGAGAGCATCATTCAGCAGTCTCCGGTTCGCTCTGATAACGGTGATCAACATTCTCCGAACCATTCCGAGGTCGGGGATCAGCATTCTCTGGTGATCTCTGAGCTCAGTTTTAATTCCAATATCTTGAGGTCTTCTCCACAATCACCAGTGCCATCTTATTCTAGTCGTTGGGCCCCTTTGCAGGCAACGCCTCACTCTGACTGAGGATCACGGCATAGAATTCGTTATTCACCCCGATATTCCCTTCGTCCTGACCACCAGCGGAGACATCGACAAAGACTGAAACAGCTGACTGAACAGCTTCACCAATTACTGGTGCAATTTGTAGAATTAGAGGCTCCTGTGTACAACTCCATACCCGAAATGTGTTTATACTTGATGCATATGTAAGCTTTTTACATTGCTCTAACCCATAATTAAAGGAGAAGTTTTATATTACTTTTTAAAAAATATATAATTGATTGCATTATTATAATATTTTGGTTAATAATTGCATTATTATTATTATTATTATTATTATTATTATTATTATTATTATTATATTCTGTGTTCATAATTGTAGACTTTGATTAAATTTAGGTCATGTCTGAAAGCAGTTCTAGCGGTGACAGCAGTGGCAGTGATACAGACGGTGTGTGTGAATATTCTGGATGGCGTCAAGGTAGAACAAAGACCATCCAGTGAAAACCTGAGAGTATTAAAAGAGATGTCTGATAACCTAGAATATTCTATAAAACCCCCTAAAATCCCCACCCCTCCGCAATCTCCTCAAATTGTTCAATCACCACACCCAGTGACACATCCGATCGACAATTTTGACCTCATTAATAATGCGCTCCAGGTTCTAAATTCTGATGAAATAACCATAGTTAACGCCTTGTGGGAGCTTTTGAAGAATACCTCTTCTGAGGATGGAACATCTTCAGGCCCCTCACAACCTAATGCCCTAGACAAGAATGTAAAACCCCCACAAACTTCTACCTCTACTGAGGCAGGAACGTCTTCAGACCCTTCACAACCTAATGCCCTATACACGAATGTAAAACACCCATAAACGTCTACCTTAGGAGTGTCAGAGGACTCAAGCTCCTCCGGTGAAAGCAGATCCCCACTTCAACACTTTTCCGTCGACGACCCGGTAATACAACCTTCTACCTCAGGGTGCATCAAGGTCCATCTTCAGCACTCGCCTACTGATGACTTAACAAGGGCTGATAATTCAGCTCCTCAGACCGGCTCCGGAGTGACTAATCCGTCCGGGGTACTCGCGACTCTTGAAGTCAACTCTCCACAGCTATCACCTGCTTATGATTTAATAGGGTCTGATAATTCAGATCCTCAAACCGGCTCCGGATTGACTAAGCTTTCCGGGGTAAACTCGAGTCACGAAGCCGACTCTCCACAACTGTCTACCTCACATGAGGACAATCCTTCATCTCCAGACCTGTCGGTAAACTCCCCGCAGCCCTCCACTTCTAGATTAAATGTGTCAATAACAGAGCGTCTAAAATTTAACAATATCGATATTAGACACCGCTTCAATTTTTCTGAGGCCTACACACTTGATTTATTCGCCGAAGTTTTTAATCATATACACGAGACTCTTCAACAAATATTAGACAGTTTTACGAGCACTTTGAATCCTAATGATCTAGTACAATTAGAATTACGTGCCAAATCTCTCAACCCCGGTGTTTTTTCCCTGACCCCCGTGGGTATGCTTTCTGTGGAGGATTTTTTTAATCAAATTGAAGCACTTCTCCAGAGCCACACTACTATTTTAGCCGATTCCAGTCTGACGCTTATTGTTCAGATAGTCAGGGTTCCATCTGGTGGCGGAGCTCCTAGGCATAAAGCCTGTACCCTTTTCAATGATGTAATCATTCAAAAGAAATGGAAACACCTATGGATCTCCTTCAACCCGGATGATCAATGCTGTTTTGCCAGGGGTTTGCTGGCTGTATTAAACGTTAGGTTCAGAAACAATCAGAAATTGTGTGAACAAGAGGCTCGTCGATTGCACGTCAGGGTCGGATTATCAACGGATCAGAAAGTAACATTTTCAGATATTGAAAAGTTTGAGAGGTTAATGGGAAATTAAAATTGTCGTCTGGTACCGGGAACCGAAACGCTAGCGCTCTATTAAAATTTGAAGCGTCCCGTGCCCGAAAAACAAAGATGGCTTTCCTGTTTTTGCATGATGAACATTATTATGGAATTTAGAATCTAAAAGGTTTTCTGGGTTTCTCCTACATCTGCGATTTCTGCTACACAGGGTATTCTAATCTGTCACGTCATCGTTGTGAGCAAGACTGTGACGTCTGTTTATCTACAGACTGTCAAAGGGTTGATGGGGAGACTTTTCGATGTGCCGATTGCCATCATTTCTGCTGATCAAGGTTTTGTTTCAAACTACACAAAACGCACAAATTCAATGAAAAGATGCTCAGTTCTGAAAGTATCTGCAACGTCCATAAAGTCTGTCCCCTCTGCAAACGGAGATACATCTTGAAAGCCAATTCAAAACCCCACAAGTGTCGACCCAAACATTTGTACAAGCATTTGTAGAGCGGTCACGAAAGAATCGGATGAAAATCATCAGTGTTTTATTCAAAGCTTATCGCAAAGACCAACCCACAAAAAGTACGTGTTCTATGATTTTGAGTGCCGTCTTTTGAGTGACGAAATCCACATTCCCAATTACATCCACTGTATGCATTGGATCGGTAAATCGTGGAGTCGGGCCGGGAAGAACTGTGTACACGTTCATAGCTCACAATTCTAAGGGGTATGACGGCTATTTCCTGATGAAATATCTCATCGAGAGCAGGCAAACTCCATTTGTTACAGCTCAGGGATGTAAATTAATGTGTTTTATAGAGGAAGATTATGAGTTGAGGTTTATCGACTCGTTGAACTTCTTACCCATGAAATTGAGCAGTATGCCCAAAGCCATGGGATTCCAGGCTCAAAAAGGGTACTTTCCCCATTTCTTTAACACCATTGAAAATCAAAATTACGTCGAGCTCTACCCCGAACCTAAATATTAGGGTGTTCAATACATGTTGACCCAGGAAAGAGTGGAATTTTTGTCTTGGTACGATTTGATTAAAAGTGGCACCTTCAACTTTAGACAAGAAATGGCTTATTATTGTAGAAACGACGTGGTTATTTTGAGAACAGCATGCATGAAATTTAGAGAGGAAGTGCTCAGGATCGGTAATATTGATCCTTTTCAGTGTATGACGTTAGCTTCTCTCTGCCTGTCCATGTACAGACAAAATTGCATGCCTGATAATGAGATCGGAATAATTCCGAGCGATCATTACAAAAGCACTCACAAAGCTTATTCTAATGCCTCTATTCAATGGTTGATGTTTCTTTCCGACAAGGAAAAAATAAACATTTAACATGCCCTGAATCACGGTGAAGTAAAGATGGGTTCCTTTTATCTAGACGGTTACGCCGAAGTTCAGGGTGTCCCTACGGCCTTTGAGTTTGTCGGCTGTTTTTATCACGGCTGCCCAGAATGCTGCGATGTGCAAGCTAAACATCCTTTCACGGGTACGCCTTTTGCCAATTTGTTTAAAACGGTTGATGACAAACTGAAGATATAGCGTGAAAAATTTAATCTGACGGTTAGAGTGCTTTGGGAACATCAATGGGAACGCATGAAAAAAGAGGATTCAGAGCTTCAGGATTTCTTAAAGCGCTTTGAGTTTCCTGAGCCTATCAATCCCTGTGACGCCCTGTATGGAGGGTGCACCAACGCTATCAAATTATATCATAAGATTCAAGGCGACGAGCAAATGCATTATTATGATTTTACAAGTCTGTATCCTTACATCAACAAAACAAAAACCTACCCGATCGGTCATCCAACCTTGGTTTTTGAGGCATTTGCAGATCTTAAACATTACTTCGGGCTCATTAAAATCACCGTGTTAGCCCCTCGCAATTTATATTTTCCGGTCCTCCCTTTAAGAATTTGCGGTAAATTGATGTTCACTCTGTGTCGTACGTGTGCAGAAACTCAAACAACCACTGTACTTTGCCGTCACAATGATCGGGAAAGGTCTTTAACGGGAACCTGGTGCAGCGTTGAAATACTAAAAGCCTTAAATAAAGGATACAGAGTCTTAAAAATACATTAGATATGACACTACGAACAGAGCACCGCAGATTTATTTTCCGATTACATTAAAGTTCACCTGAAAGGCAAACAGGAAGCCTCAGGCTGGCCCTCATGGGCCCAGGATGAGGCATCCCGTCGGCGTTATATTGATGACTATTTCTTAAAAGAAGGTATATTATTGGGGAGTGAAAACATCGCCTCCAACCCCACTAAGAGACAAATTTCCAAGTTATTTCTGAATTCTCTTTGGGGAAGGTTAGGTTTTTGACCAAATTAACCATCCATGTCGTTTGTTAAACACACCCAAGAATTCTTCGATTACCTGTTCTCAGACGTGTATAGGGTGTCCTATTTTGGTTTTGTCAGTGATGAAATCAGTGCAGTGGAGTTATGCCGATGACAGATACGTTCTTCCCGGGCCCGTCAATGTGGTGATCGCCGCTTTCACAAGGGCCTATGCCCGCCTAGAATTGTACAAGTTGCTGGAGCGTTTAGGGCCGAGGGTTCTGTATCATGATACAGATTACGTTATCTTCACAGCCTCGCCCGGGCAGTGCACCCCGCCTCTCAGGGACTATTTAGGGGAACTCACCAACGAACTAGATCCTGACGACTTCATAGAAGAGTTTGTTTCCGGAGGTCAGAAAACGTACGCGTACATAACGTTCAAAGGCAAGGTCTGCATGAAGGTAAAGGGCATTACTCTCAGTCACAAAATGGCTCAAGTGGTAAACCTACACTTTTTAATGGATTTAGTGCATAGTTTTGTAGAACAAGGTCTCACGAAAGAAATAATGGTTCATGGCACACAGATTCATAGGAACAATAAGAAACTGACGTTGCAAAATCGTCCACTCAGAAAAAGATTCAGAGTGGTGTACAACAAAAGGGTTCTATTGCCTGATTTCACCACTCTCCCCTATGGATACTAAAGAGGGTTTTGATGTTATACTCCAGCATCCGTTCTTGAAAATAGTCTCAGGACCCTCCTGTTCGGGCAAATCGCATTTTGTGAAAAAGCTCTCGGAGCACGCGGACCATGTGCTTTCTCGTTGCCCAGACAATATAGTATGGTTTTACAGCTGCTGGCAGCCTCTGTACGATGAGCTGCTAGCCCAATTTCCCAAAATCAAATTTTTGGAGGGGTTACCCGTCTCCTTAAGCGACGATGAACTACTTCCACCTGATCATGTTAACTTGGTGATCGTCGATGATTTGATGGAACAGGCGAGTCATAGCAAAGAGATAGAGAGGGCCTTCACAAAATATACTCACCACAGGAATTTGTCCATCATTTACCTGGTCCAAAATTTATTTTTTCAAGGCAAGAAAAGTAGAACGATAAACCTGAATGCCAATTACATTACCCTCTTTAAAAATCCTCAAGATAAACTGCAAATTACCAATTTAGCGTGTCAAATGTACCCTGGAAGGGTTAAATTTTTCTTGGAGGCCTTTGAGGACGCTACAAGACAGCCTCACGGTTGT
This sequence comes from Polypterus senegalus, assembly GCF_016835505.1. Taxonomy (NCBI): domain Eukaryota; kingdom Metazoa; phylum Chordata; class Cladistia; order Polypteriformes; family Polypteridae; genus Polypterus; species Polypterus senegalus. The sequence goes on along the minus strand of NC_053157.1, from coordinate 242,167,294 downwards.
CTGTTGGTGGATCTGAAAGCCCATACGCCTGACGAATTTTGTTTACATACCGGTTTAGTTCCTCCCGAATGGCCTGCGGTGTACGTCGTGAAAAGATAAAGACGTCCCATTTTCCAAGTATTTGACGAAGAGCCGGCATGTCGTGCAGAATAAAAAGAAATTTCCCTCTGCTCATAACCCTACATAGGGCCTCCTGTCATCGAAGAAAAGCATTGCTGAGTAATGCTCCAGACGATTTAATTTACGCTCTGTCAGAAATAGCTCTCAATACTTTAAAAGGACGCATCCCCCTGACGTCTAGACAGTTCAGGTTGCTGAAGAAACATCGTTGCGGCATTAAAAAACTCGGCGCTAAAAATCTTACCATTAAAAAGAAAAAAGCCCTTTTAAATCAGAAAGGAGGTTTTCTCTGAGTCTTATTAAGCGCCGCCATTCCTTTCATTACTAGTTTATAAGGTTCGAGACTATAAATATGGAATACTAGCAAAATACCCGCGCTTCGCAGCGGAGAAGTAGTGTGTTAAAGAAGTTATGAAAAAGAAAAGCAAACATTTTAAAAATAACGTAAGATGATTGTTAATGTAATTGTTTTGTTATTGATATGAGTGTTGTTGTCATATCTATCTATTTATATATATATATATTTATATATATATATATATATATATATATATATATATATATATATATATATATATATATATATATATATATATATATATATATATCAAAATACCTGCAATTGGCAGCTGAGAAGTAAAAAGAAAAGGAAACATTTTAATAATAACGTAACATGATTGACAATGTAATTGTTTTGTCATTGTCATGAGTGTTGCTGGCATATATATATATATATATATATATATATATATATATATATATATATATACACACACAGACACATATATAAACATATATATATAAATATATATATATATATATATACATCTATACACATATATATATACATATACACACATACATATATATACATATACATATATACACATACTGTATATACACACACATATATATATACATACTGTATATACACATATACATATCTACATATATACTGTAGATACACATATATATATATATACAAATCTACATATATATCCATATATATATATTAGGTGGGACTCGATTAAAAAATTAATCCAATTAATTAGAGGCTGTGTAAGAATTAATCTTGATTAATCATATGTAATCGCACGTAAATTTGCCCCAAATCGCAAATGTTTTTTTTTAATTTAAAAGTGTTTTAGTGGGCGACAGAATCAAATAATAGACATGGACATGAATATTGTAAACTGAAGCTGTTTTAATTTCTGAAAAAAAAGCCTTTAAACTGCATTTGAATTCAAAACAGAAACAAAAATATCATCCCTGGTTAAAATTGGGCAGACTTAAAAATAAAGTGGTAGTTTAAGTACTTTAAGTACATTTTCAGAATAGTATTGTCTTTAAATAATAATAACCAAAATTTCAACATAAAGTGCAGTTTTTCTTCTTAAAAAAATAAGTCAGAAACATAAAAGGTAATTTGACCAACTTACTCTTTAAACTCTGAGTAACATTAGCCAAAATTATTTTGTACATTAGGCTAAAACAGTGTGATCATTGAACATTTTGTAATTAGATGTATTTAGAATTACTAACGGTCACGGAAGTCCAATGATCCCCAGTAAGAGCCACAAAGTCCGCTTTCTGTAATGCATCTAATTTTGCTTGCTTTTCAGTGTGCACAAAACCATGCTTTTATCAAGGCTTTCGGGTAGTCGAAATGATCAGTCGTAGGAGCGCTTTATTCCGACTCTAACATTTTTGTAGCTGTGATGTGTGCATCAGTGTAATGGATGTACCAGGAAATCATGCATTGACAAAAGTTCCGTTTGCTTGGAATTGAAAGTGTGATTAAATGCGTTATTTTTAACGCGTTATGGAGTACATGCATCAAGCTTCTCAGCTGTGCTTGTGCTAATAAAGGGAAACATTTTAAAAATAACGTAACATGATTCTCGTTAACCTAATATTTTTCATACGTCCCAAACCAAGGAGAAGCGAAGGTAAAATGAATCGGGTAGCCGCGTACATAGTCAGTACATCCCCTCTCGGGAATCGAACCTCGAATGTCGCATTAGAGACGAAGACTCTACAATTGCGCCACAGCGTGTGGCTGTCTATGCGAGTATGTATTGTAGATCGGGTATATATATACATTTATATATATACCCGCGTATCGCAGTGGAGAAGTAGAAGTTATGAAAAAGGGAACATTTTAAAAATAACGTAACATGATTGTCAATATACAGTAATTGTTTTGTGAGTGTTATTGAATGTTGCTGTCATCAAGGATTTGATTATCATTATTTCTTTCAATCAGGGTCGTATTTGTATGTGTTGTGTTCAAGTTACATTCCGTGTTTGTCAATCGTTGTAAAGATAAGAGGTTTCATTCATCGATTAGTTCCTTACTGCATCAATAAACAGCTCGTCTTCCTCTTTATCTGAGATGACAAACTGCATGCACGGGTTTTTTTACACTGTCTTCCTTTAGCGGGACATTCACTTTTTCCACCGTGTGCTTTGTTTCGCAGTAGCTGCACTTATGAATATGATTCTATGTATCAGACGCTTCATATTTTTTTGCTGCCTTCTCAATTGTGTAATTCGGTTTTTGTTCAGCACTCTTTGGAACTGTTGCTTTTTGTCTGTGCACTGTGTCAGTTCACGTGAGCCGCTTGGTGTTCTTGCATCAAAGGTTCCCAGCTGTGCTGGTGCCATCTCGTGTAATGTCAGCTAAGACCCGGCACTTAAAAGTTTCTCCCTCAGTTTCAATGAGTTTGTGCCAAACACCACCCTGACCATCTCATCTTCCTCTGCATAAGCACAGTCCTTCACACGTGAATATTTACGGCAGTGTTTGTATTGGATTGCCGCTGATGGACGGCCTTATATGGGCAGGCACTAAATTACAAACGCTAGTGGCAGCCTGTCTATGAACTTAATTTAATATAAACTTACGGTTCACGCCGTGCTTTGTTTCCGCAGTAGCTGTACTTATGAATATGCTTGTATGCATCATTTGCTTCATAATGTTTTTCTGCCTTCTCAATTGTGAAATGGCGTTTTGTGCTCATCGCTGTTTGGAGTTCTTCCTTGTTCTCTACATACTTACGTAGGAGGCGTGATGATGTCACACGAAACTCCGCCCCCCACGGCCATCTCCAACTCAACTCCATTACATTATAAGTAGAAAAATAGGTTACAGTTATGACCCTTACGCGTAGAATTTCGAAATGAAACCTGCCCAACTTTTGTAAGTAAGCTGTAAGGAATAAGCCTGCCAAATTTCAGCCTTCTACCTACACGGGAAGTTGGAGAATTAGTGATGAGTGAGTGAGTGAGTGAGGGCTTTGCCTTTTATTAGTATAGATATACGCAAGATGTACCTGGTCCCTCAACAACAAATTGCTCAATGGCAACAGAAAAACTCAGTTTCCAATTACCTTTTAAGTGCTATGGAAAGTGAACTGGATAAACAAATGAAATTCATACACGAACGTAGTGACTTGAACACAGAAGCAAAAGTTAAACTTTATACGAACATCTTGCAAAGATACTTGACCTTTGTGAAAAAAGCGGATAAAGAAACCGGTCCTCTGATTTATTGCTACCTGCCGAGAGCAAGAAGGAACCGCAGGGGGCTCTCAAAGAGACTCCTAGTGCCTCCGAAGACCGTGTGTACGACGAGATTTAAAAAAGTGCCCTGGATAAATCAAAAAAATACACTGAAATTATTTTACAGAAAGTGGCTTATAACCCTAATACAACCTACTGGAATGGCTTGGGAGAGTTTGTGCTTCGTGGAGAGCCGTTACCCGGAACAAATATGGTTGATCTAATACGGAACTTGACCGCCCGGCGCAACATCCCATCCTATCGTAGGCCTAGGGGTTGGAAAGAATTTCTTAAGGCCCTGGCCGGTTTGAACATTCCAGCCTCCGCCGTGCCAAACACCGACACGGGAGAACTTCTAGAGAGCTTCAAACCTTCTGCCCCAGAGGGGTCTGCCGCCTCCATCACTGCCGTTGCATCGCCCTCTGCTGCTTCTGATACACCTGTTGGCAAAAAAACCAAAGCTCGCAAAAAGAATGAATGGATTCCTTATTGAAATGTAATTATATTTTTGTTTAATAAAATAATACATTTGATTATACAGACTGTCTATTCGTTATTAAGATAATTACAGGTCATAGAACTTTGCATACAGGGGTGATCCTGGAAAACTCTAGAAGTGTTCTTAGACAAAGTACTGACAAAATTTTGAACTATATCATCGTTCTTGGTGACCTCATTAAAATACAGGTTCATGATCTCTTGATAAGAACGTCCTTTTCCTCTGTGATGCAGGAAAAAAATACAATGCTGTCCGCATGATGCTGGAAAACCAGCTTTGAAGCTGTTGTTTATGGTGAATAATTTCTTTACAGTTTCTGTTTAAAATGCTGTATATTTCCTCAGGAAAATAGATAAAGTCTGGCGGGACTCCATAGGAGTCAAAAAATTCTCCAGTTCCGTCTTCTCTGAGATGTATCGCCAGCCAGTGCTCTCCGGGTTGATTTTGACGGTAAGTGTTGATGATGATCATGGCTACGGGAGCTCCGTAAGTATTTTTTCAGGCAGTTCGTCACAAGCCAACACTCCATAAAACTGATTTTCTTTGTACGGATTACTGGACATGAGTTCCAAGATCTGCGAGGTGTTCATGCTTTGTTAGTAATCATATAGGATGTTTCTTCTCTGGTTTATTTCAATAATGTTGTCAAAGACGGCGTACACTATTAGATTCATGGTATGGGGTAGAGGCTGTCGAAAGCGTATTTCACATCTCATATTCCCTGTTTTCACCAAGGAGAAATGGTCTCCGCATTCTTGATCAGGCGTCAAATCAAAGGCAAACAGGGTGTATCCCCGGGAGAAGTCAGAGAGGCTAATGGCTAGAGGCTGGTCTTTCAAATGTTTTCCGGATGCCAACACGAGGTTGTAATATTCTCGAGCTGTGTTGTCATTAGCAAAATTGGGTTGAAAGGGCTTGGCTGAAATCTGCTCTCCGTCCAAATACAAGGCCAGGAATTCCAACTGGTTATGCTTGAAATTGAAGGGATTTATGGTGTAATCCCCAGAAAAGGCCTCATTATCCACAATGCCTATGACCACGTACTTGGGCAACTGCCCCAAGAACAAGTTCTCCTGATTGCTCACACGTATCCCTGCCGGCATACTGAGAACTTTCATATTCACTCTTTCCACGGGGTACTTGACGTTGGAAGTTGTGAGAGTGTGGGCATACCCTAATTTCACCGCCGCCGAAACTTTAACTTTCTTGACAAAAAGAGAGGCGGATAAAATGTTTACTTTGTAACGCTCGGCATCTCTGGACATCAGACAGAATTCATTTTTGCTCCGAAACATTTTTATTCTGGCGTCAACTCCGTTTAGAATTAATTTTTCTTGAAAAAATAGGTCGGAAAGAATAAGTCCGAGGAGTTCTACTGTTTTACCCTGTGCTGTATAACTGTTTCTTTTTTTGAATCCATCATTTGGGCCATTCAAGGTGGTGTTTTCATGTTCGTTGGCCATATCTTTGTAAAAAAGACCTGAAGCAAATTGGAGCTTGAGAGTTTCATTGCTGTAATATAACAATTCCTCAAAAAGGGCCCTGTACAGGTAGAGGCTGGAACTCTGTGATATTAAACGGTCTCCGAGGGTCACATCCACTTGTGAAAATAAAGCGGCTATCGGATAATTAACAAAGGCTACCCTGGCCACAGGTGGCAGATTAGTTCCGTTGGCATTGACGATTTTGCATCGGACGTGTAGAAGCGTGTTATTCAGATCCAAGTAGTCTTCACCGTTCCCAGTAATCAAAAACTCTAACGGCGCAACTTCAGATAGAGCTGAGAGAGGGGGTACCTCGACATAGATGCTTTGTTCTACACTAGTCTGAGTATAGGGTACCGTAAACATGTCCAGTTCGGATTTCACACACTCTTGAGACATTCGATGAACGAAAGACATTTTGAGTTAAAAAATGTTTTTTGATTTCTTTTTTCTGCGGGACTTATCCTTGTTGCTGAGAGAAGAAAATGATGTAAAAGCTGAACGGCACGTCTTTTTGAGGATGGGTCCGGCACGTGAACCGGAAGGTCTCTTACATTTAGTTTTCCTCATTACCTGCAGCCCCGAACCCCCTTGATTTTCTTCGCTTCCTCGAGTCATAGCTCTGGACATGGCACCAGCCACAACGTCTTTTACAATATTCTTGGCGGCGATTTAATGTGTGGTTTGACAATTTCGAAGCCTCTTTTCAAGAGAGGCAGAGCTCTTCTAAACAGACCTCGGAATATTCCTCCGATCCCAGAACCGTACATCACGGGAGCCCCGGAAAAACCGGGGAGCCCGCTACCCGCTTGGGCTTCGTAATAATGCACGTAAGGGGTAGGGTCCAGGTAAGATCTCATCTCTGTATTAGTCGTGCACGCACCTCTTAGAGGGTCTGAAATGTAACTTGACTATGACCTTGCCAAATTGAAATGGAACCGGTTTGTTCTGATCCGTCTTTATTTCAATGGTCAAAGTATCAAACTGAGTCTTGCTGACCGGAGCGTAGTGTGCCTTGTCATAGGTGATTGTGGTAATCTTATTCATCTCATCCTCAATATGTACGCATCTCAAGAGAGGGACGTAGCTGTCTCCGACTCTTTGGAGAGACACAATGTCGCTGTAGACGTACAAGGTATAAAATCTCGCTCTGATATCCGTGGGGTAAGGAGCCTCATTCGCCAGGCCTATGGGCATGTCCAAATGGGCTCCTAGAATTCTCCCCAACTGCCCCCTGACATGAAGAGTTTCATCCTTCGCGGTGTTTACGACGTAGAATCTTCACTCCAGAGCGTTGTAGCGGAATCTCACGGTGTTTTCAGGTATCGGTAAGCCTGAAGAACCAGCCTCGACGGCTTTGGGTTCTTTCGACACCCCTTCATTCATCTTAGAGGTCACTTTCTCGACGCTAGAGTAATAGCCTGCAGGTAATAGTATAAAACCTGGTTAATCGCAGAGACACCAAAATAAAATTGTGATCCGGTTTGTCTAGGGTGTTCCAGGTGTGAGGATACTGGATTTCGGCCAAACCTACTTCCCAGGGACCCTGTAGTTCGATGGGTGCGGCTAATTTGATAGTAAACTCAGCGATGGTATTGTTAGGGAAAACATCTCGGGAAGAATTGCTGGGAAGAACGACGTAAAAGCTTTTTCTCTCCATTGTAAGCACCCATAAATGAAATACTAATGTTTGCTTCTCAGTATTTAACTTTCAGGGATCCAACTGTTAAACTTTTCGGGCCATCCGAGCCATTTCACCAAAATATGCTTTTTTCTATGAATATTTTTTTTCGCCAGAATCTTTTCAATCCTGAAGATGTCCGTACCACGAATCTTTTGTAATTCTGTATCGTAAAAGGAACCTATAATGTCTTCACCGTCATAATCTTTGAGCTTGTAGACCGGCAGATCCCTCAGGACTAGTTTAGAAATGGTAAATACCTCGTCTGAAAAGGTTTGTTCGTATCCTTTGGTAAAAGGACTCCGGGTTTTCGACATGCTGTTTACCCTTCAAATCTTTTAGTTAGACTCACTCCACTCATCTCTATGGGTACAAGGGAAATAATATTTTGTCTGAATAGCTCAGATTGAAATCTTGATCATTTTTCCCCAAAGTCATCCTCCCATTTACCTTGTGCACAATATCTTTTTCCATTTGAGGCTGAGGCTGGTATTACCATTGACCATGCTGACTTAGTTAAGGGGGTGCTATTATTTCAATCCAATACTCTCATGTGAACTCTCCTATTCTTCCAGTTAGATAAGCAGATGGCTTGTTCATTTACGTTTCCATCCATTCATTATCCAGCCCACTATATCCTAACTACAAGGTCGCGGGGGTCTGCTGGAGCAGCCCCAGGCAACACAGAGTGCAAAGCAGGTAACAAAACCCGGGCAGGGTGCACACACACATACACACACCCACACACCAAGCACAAACTACGGACAATTTAGGATCACTAATGCACCTGACCTGCATGTGTTTGGACTGTGGGAGGAAACCGGAATACCCGAAGGAAACCCACGCAGACACAGTGAACTAACTGCGAGGCAGCAGCACTACCCTCTGCGCCACCGTGCTTCCCGATATCAAATTTCATAAAAAGAAAAATGGATTAAATGTTAAAGTGGCCTGCTGTACTATGTAAGCATTTAAACTGTCTTTTTTTAAATTAAAATTTCAAAACCGTGATATCAAATTTTAACAACTTGATATCAATTTTAAAAGCAAAGATATCTGCTGATATCATGGAAAACGGATTAAATGTTAAAACGGCCTGCCATAAATAAGCTGGCAGCTCATCCTTGCAGTGGGCGTTTCGTGGTGTTGTGGGCGTCCCAATTGTATCCGGCTGCAGATCGGTTGTTCTACGCTGCTGCTATAATGTTGATAGATTTCAAGTGAAGTTATTAAACTTTCAAATGTTTACCTGGTTTTTAATTTTAATGCATAATTGTTCTCCCTGGGACCCTAACTTATAAGTATGTACAGTGCATCCAGAAAGTATTCACAGCGCATCACTTTTTCCACATTTTGGTGTGTTACAGCCTTATTCCAAAATGGATTAAATTCATTTTTTTTCCTCAGAATTCTACACGCAACACCCCATAATAACAACGTGAAAAATGTTTACTTGAGGTTTTTGCAAATTTATTAAAAATAAAACAACTGAGAAATCCCATGTCCATAAGTATTCACTGCCTTTGTTCAATACTTTGTCGATGCACCTTTGGCAGCAAATCCACCCTCAAGTCCTTTTGAATATGATGCCACAAGCTTGGCACACCTATCCTTGGCCAGTTTCGCCCATTCCTCTTTACAGCACCTCTCAAGCTCCATCAGGTTGGATGGGAAGCGTCGGTGCACAGCCATTTTAAGATCTCTCCAGAGATGTTCAATCGGATTCAAGTCTGGGCTCTGGCTGGGCCACTCAAGGACATTCACAGAGTTGTCCTGAAGCCACTCCTTTGATAACTTGGCTGTGTGCTTAGGGTCGTTGTCCTGCTGAAAGATGAACCGTCGCCCCAGCCTGAGGTCAAGAGCGCTCTGGAGCAGGTTTTCATCCAGGATGTCTCTGTACATTGCAGTCATCTTTCCCATTATCCTGACAAGTCTCCCAGGTCCTGCCGCTGAAAAACATCCCCATAGCATGATGCTGCCACCACCATGCTTCACTGTAGGGATGGTAGTGGCCTGGTGATGAGCGGTGCCTGGTTTCCTTCAAACGTGACGCCTGCCATTCACACCAAAGAGTTCAATCTTTGTCTCATCAAACCAGAGAATTTTGTTTCTCATGGTCTGAGAGTCCTTCAGGTGCCTTTTGGCAAACTCCAGTCGGGCTGCCATGTGCCTTTTACTAAGGAGTGGCTTCTGTCTGGCCACTCTACCATACAGGCCTGATTGGTGGATTGCTGCAGAGATGGTTGTCCTTCTGGAAGGTTCTCCTCTCTCCACAGAGGACCTCTGGATCTCTGATAGAGTTCTTGGTCACCTCCCTGACTAAGGCCCTTCTCCCCTGATTGCTCAATTTAGATGGCCGGCCAGCTCTAGAAAGAGTCCTGGTGGTTTTGAACTTCTTCCACTTATGGATGATGGAGGCCACTGTGCTCATTGGGACCTTCAAAGCAGCAGACATTTTTCTGTAACCTTCACCAGATTTGTGCCTCAAGACAATCCTGTCTCGGATGTCTACAGACAATTCCTTTGACTTCATGCTTGGTTTGTGCTCTAAAATGAACTGTCAACTGTGGGACTTTCTATAGACCAGTGTGTGCCTTTCCAAATCATGTCACATCAACTGAATTTACCGCAGGTGGCTTCCAATGAAGCTGCAGAAACATCTCAAGGATGATCAGGTGAAACAGGATGCACCTGAGCTCAATTTGGAGCTTCATGGCAAAGGCTGTGAATACTTATGTACATGTGCGTTCTCAGTTGTTTTTATTTTTAATAAATTTGCAAAAACCTCAAGTAAACATTTTTCATGTTGTCATTATGGGGTGTTGTGTGTAGAATTCTGAGGAAATAAATGAATTTAATCCATTTTGGAATAAGGCTGTGACATAACAAAATGTGGAGAAAGTGATGCGCTGTGAATACTTTCTGAATGCACTGTGCTTAACAAAAAAAGTGAAGCAAATCTCTTAAATTACTTAATAGATATTATATCATTTGTTTTTCTAAAGAAATGTAAAAATTAGCATTATTGAAAGTTGCACTTCCATAAACCGTGTTTTTTATTTATTTTGGAACTAAGCTATCAGATTTTAAACTTAACTTTAAAAATGTTTTGTTTGGGTTGATGCAATAATTACAAGTCCACTTTTTAATGATTTTAAATCCTTTAATCGCCTTATACCATTTGTTGTATTGGGAATTTGTCATTTGCCGCATATCCCCAACTTACTCTCCAAACGGAGATATACTTTTTTGTAAATAAGATACCGTTATTAGCTCATCGGTCTCACTGCCTGCTCAGATTCTTCTCTTCCCATAGTGTGTTCAGCTGTCTTTGATCACTTTGTGCCTGTGTGTGTCGTCGTCTCTGTTGTCTGATTTGGTCCAATGCCTGAATCCTACAAATTGCCCCCTGGACAGCAGTGTCCCCTCTTGATTAGTTAAGGGTTTTTTGATTCTGTCAGACCAAGTTTTGTTACCATAATAAATGCTAGCTTGATTTCTGGTTGTGTTCCTGCTGCCTTGAAACATGCTGTGGGGCAGAGACGTATTATAAAAAACAAAATAAGGACCCTCTAATGTGTCAAGTTTCAGGCCAATTTCTAAACTGCCTTTTTTATCTTAAGTCTTAGAAAAAGTTTTCATAACTCAAACATTTCTAGATGAAAATAGTATTCTGGAAAAATTCTAATCCAGATACTGATGTTCTTGCAGCATTGAAACATCCTTGTTAAAGGTTAACAGTGACCTCTTCCCAATTACTAATGCTGGAGATTCTGCCATTCTTGTACTGCTAGATCTTACCTCAGCTTTTGATGCCGTGGATCTTATGATTCTTATATCCTGCCTTGAACAGTATGTAGACATCCAAGGTAATGCCCTGAAATGGTTTAAATCTTATCTAAGAAATAGGAGCATTTCTATTCATTTGGGTGAGTTCTGTAGCTCCTCTTACTTGTGCTGTTCCATCCTTGGACCAGTTCTCCTTTTGATAGGCATGTTACCTTTAGGCTCCATTGTTAACAAGTATGGCTTCTCTATACTGATGACACTTAAATATATTTGCCACTAAAATCAAAGCGAGAAAATACTTAATTGAATGATATAAAAACCTGGCTGGCAATGCATCTTCTTAAACCAAATGATAATAAAACTGTGATCATGGTTTCCAAAAGTTAAAGTTTGAGTGTCTCTGATGTTGCTCTTGGACCTCTTGCCTTATACAGTATGTATCATTAAGCTTCAGTTTGCCCAGGTATGATCTGTGACAGCTCATTTAAACTCGACAAACATATAAATTGTGAGGTTAAATGAAGCTTTTCCAGCTGATACTTTAAGGTAAAGGCCTTTCTTTCTTTCTGTGATCTTGAAAAGGCCATCCAAGTTTTTACAGCATTTCATTTGGACTATTGCAGTTCTTTGTATGTAGGTGTTGGTCAGGCCTTGTTACGACACCTACAACTATTCCACAAGTTTGATGTTCTCTTATTGAAGGCTCTCGTAAGTGTGGCCATATTTCACCAATACTGACCTCACTTCATTTGTTTCTGGTCCATTTCTGAATTGATTTTAAAATTCTATTTCTTGTTTCCAAATGTTTGAGTGAATCTGCCCCATCTTGCCTCTTGGAACCTCTTCACTTGTATGTGCCAACAAGAGCCCTGCGGTCTACTAGCCCGATGCTCTTAGTTGTGCCGAGGGCAAGGCTGAAGCAAAGGAGGAATCGGGTGTTTGCTGTGGCTGCTCCTTTTCTCTGGAATGGCTCGCCTTATTATATTAGCTCTGCTTCAGCACAGGCCATTTTTAAGTCATCATTAAAGTCTTATTTCTTGTTGCCGCCATTTGACCCTGCAAGAGGTTGACATTGTTTGTATATGTTGGCTCACGTACATTCATGATGAGAAATATGTATGTACTAGCCAACCCGCGGCGTACCATACGCCACATAATCAAGCCGGTTTTTTAATGATTTTTAAGCACAGAGAGAAAATTAACATTTGAAAAATCGGTAATGCAATAAATCAGCAAGAAAAGCAACATTTTAACAATGCACGGAACGAACCAACACACAATCGTCCGTGCGGCGCTCAGGCACGGAGGGTGGAACGGGAGGAGAGGAGAAGGACGTCTATTCAGCTCCTTCCGTCATGCTAGTCTGCTGATTTCTCGCTCAGTATGCACTGCCTGCTCATGTGCCCACCTCCAACTCATCAGTCGAGTCGTTGTCGTCTTTGCACAGTCCATATGCAACTGTGACTCACGTAGACTTTTCATTGCTCTGTGCGGTTTTGGCTGCCTTTCTATATATAATCAACCAAGACACCCGACCACGGTAGTAGCGAGGTTGGAGGGGGGTGTGTACAAAGGGTAGGGATGTAATGAGTGGGAGTGTATGAGTCGCACTTAGTGGGAATTCCACAGTTTGCAGCCCAAATGGGGTTCAACGGCTTACCAACGCTTTCCGCGCCGGTAGACAAACTCTCAATCTCATGCATAATTATTTATTGAATGCTAAACACTTCTGGAAAGACACGGTTGTCTAAAACGGGTTAGTGTGAGAATACAACAGTAAGTGAATGAAAAGATGGAACTCTGGAGAGAGCAAAATACAACACAATAGTGAACCCCCTGCATAACAAACGCCGCGTGGCTCAGACGTGCATGTGGACTCTTAGCACAGATGAAAGGGACTAACTGGGTGGTTGGTGAGTTTTTGCGTCCGGTCAAATGGGCAGGCAGTGTGAATGCATAGAGAGCAAAGGTAGACGCCAGCCGGTGAAAAAGGAGAGTTGGTGGGCAGGGAAACGTCTTCCGTGTTTCTGCAGGAGCATCTAAGAAGACGCACGTTTGTCGCGGATGCAAATTGCTGTATGTAGCATGTAAAACAGTTTGCTATGGTGTATGTGATCGTGCGTCGTAACCGAAAACTCAGTTTTTAAAGACTGCTTACTTCATTGTGCTTTAACCTCAGTTGTAAAGGATCCTTGTGCGTTTGGAGACCCTGGTGTCGTACTGAATTTGTATTGTAGAAAAACAAACTACTGTCCAGCATGCCTAAATGTGTCTTTTCGTTTTCTGATCGCTATACGGTACTTCCAACTTGGGACAATTCGCTATAAACAGTTTCAGCCAACCAGCGCCTTCTAAACATGCAGAACGACAGTGTGGACCTTTATTGTTGCGGCGCAGCATCTTCGTTTCAGTCAGTCATTGTCCTGTTAGACTATTTACTGTTAAGTGCTACTTGAGCTACCGTTTATAGTACAACAGGTGGCCTACGTAGTTCTTAAATCGATATTGAAATGCACACACAAGTCTCCTAAATTATTTATTGAAATACCTACATTTACAGTGTCCGTTTTAGGAAGTCGTAGTTTTTACTTGTTCCCGTTATTAGGAATTATAATTTCTCAGTGTCACATATTATTCTTTACTACTCGCAAGTCCCGTATCATTGAGATTCTGTTTTATATTCTGTATGAGGAAACTTTTTAAAAGGAGCGTTGATTGAACTGACTATAGCAGACTTGTCATCTTCTTAAAATGACTTTATTAATTTGATATTGACAATTAATCATAAGGTCAAACATCAAGGAGGATTTGAGTTTGCATGGACTGCGCTGTTTCTTTTTTTTTCGTGACATCGCGTCAGTAGAGAGTGCGTCACGTTAACCTAAATGACAGCGCACACGCTTTTTGATATTTCCTAAAGGCTAATGTGTCTCAATTTCCTCATTAATATATTTTGACAGTGTATTTTAGTGAGAATGATTATAAACATATTACCTATGTTCATTTCCCATGTAGATAACGTTTGTTGAGTATAAATTAAAAGTAACAACACATTATGTTGCATTGTTTATGATTAACAAAATTCATCGTTTATCTGAACTGTTCTACTTATACAGTCGATTTATTCCACTTCTGAAGGTGTACATTGTCGGTATTCTCCATTGCATTTGCCCTCCAGTGTAACGTGTGCCAGTGTAACTGAGGGATGGCAGACGAGCTCACGTAATGGGTGACAAGGCACATTCTCACCCTGATGCCGAGGCTCTTGTCATGAATATGCCCATCTTGTGCTTTTTCTCGTTCCTGCAAGTTTACTATTATTATTGGACACGTAGAGGAAATGTGTTTTATTTTATGTCTATGAAAGGAAGGACGGTAAAGCCTTGAATGAAACTGAGTGTTGATGCTTTGGGTAACAAGACAGGTTAAGGAGCAGAGAACATTGAATGTGACAGTGACTGCTGGGGATTGTGTAACTGAAGATGGTTTAAGAATACAGAAACGGCAAAAACTTAGTCTTTCAGTAATTCTACTTATGTGAATGATTTACTCTGTTGTGCTGCACTTCGGAAGATTACTTATTTACCATCCGCCCAACGCAGTCTTTGATAAGATGCATTCAGAAGGAAAGGATGTTGCTGACAAAGTCACGTGCTTTTTTGTAAGTTTGGCTCCAGATTTGCTTATCCAGCTGCTCCTTCTTCTCAGTACTTGAGTGATCTTTATTTTCACCACTGGATGAATTCGCAACGTTTCTTTACAACTTTTTGTCTCATTAACGCAGAAATCCCGAGGCTTTCCCTAAACTGCAGAAGACACTGTTGATTGCACTGATTCTGTTTTAAAGACAGTTGTGATTAGTTCTGCAGAACACGCTTTTACTCACATTGCTTTTTGGAAATCAATAATACAAATCAGCAACAGATCTGGAAATCACTGAATAGTAAAAACGTTTAATGAGGAATGTCTTGCGCATATACTGGTGTAATGACCACGTCGGCTTTAGTGAAGCATTTCTTAGCCTCTGTGATATAATCGACGTGGGGTAGAATAGATTCTGGATTGTTATAATACGTGCTGCCTTACGCAAAATATGCTCATCAATTTGTTACAGATTCTTGGTGGACACGATTGCACACCAAGGAAAAAGGTGCCCCATGTAAAACGTTTAGAATGTCTCCAAAATATATTTTAACTTTCAGACAAGTACTACTTAACTGTTTTATACAAAATCCTTATTTCAACATATTCGTGCAACAACTACGAATTGAAATCGGGTTAGCGGACCTTATCGCTGTAGCAATGACAACCGCTTTTACGGTTTGAGCCAAAGCAGTCCAGTAGACTAGTTGTTTACCAACTGCTGACTGCGCAGATATCAATGACGTCATTACGCTAGCGTGCTCAAAATCACGTGACGGGCGCATTTGAAGGAAGCCTCGAAGCGGTGCTTCGAAAGCTCGTCACAGTGTCGAAACCTGAGTATCAAGCGGCCCGTCACTAACTGTATCTACCGCGTGCTGCGGCTCCTCTATGTTTGCTCGTATGAGACCCTCGTGCCCAGACTTTTTCACTTTATCAAGCAAAGGTGCGGAAGGTGAGACAAAGTCGTACGTGGGGGTCGCGTACGGGTGGGAATGCAAGCACTGAGGAAGATCGCGACATGCTGAGCGGCTTTAGATTTGAGGAGGTGCCCGAGGCCGCGTGGTTCGCTTTTAAGTGTTGGGGATTGAGAGCTACGTGGAGGAGGCTGTACAGCAAATCGCACCTTCACGAGTTTATTGTGGATTACGGTTGTCGCGCACTTTTTAGCTGGTGCAACGTTACTATATTTTCCGGTGACTGTCCCGTGAAATGTAATGCTACATCTGAATTTGTGGAGGCGCGTTAAATTGGGATTACTGATGGGCTGCTCGATACTGAGTTGTCGCTGCTTGTTTCAAATGCGCACGTCACGTGATTTCATGGCACGTTAAGTGTGTATTCGTAAAATACCTCAGCGACGATAGTCTACTAGTGCCACAATCTTACACCACAGCATTCTGTCGAGTCCATTATTAAGACTGCAGTGTGTTTTTACCACCGTCATTTATGATTAGCGGTTCTGAAAAATAATAATAATAAAAGTGGATATGAGATATTTATCGTTACTAAACAACGTCTGAAGAAAATGTAAATGAACATAACAATACAAATTTGTGTCCGCCTAATTTTAATGGATTGACGTGGACTTAAGTGTGGGCTCTACTTGATCGAGTCAGTCAGATTAAAACAAATGTTTGACTGTTGCTGTTTACTCGAATGTCCAAATGAAACAGTCGCCTACATTTAACAGGTCACCTTAAAGACGGGCTATAAACGTATTACAATTTTAAACATTGAATAAACTGTCAGGGTTAAATCTTTACTTCAATAATACACAACTCTAAAATACGTTTAATTACTTTCATTACTATTTATCCACGTTTATTTATTTTAGCAGATCAGCCTCAGTTCTTTGTTTGCTGATGTCTGTCAGATATTCTGCACTCTTCATGTCTGTCCTCAACACATCAGCAGCTCTAGTGAGTTTCTTGCCTGTGGATCTCATAATCAAGTTTGTTTTTAGCTGTATTATGATTACAGAATATTACAAATCACATACTTGACACTCTCACGTTCAGGTATCAGGGTATAGACAACGTTAAGAAAGCTGGCAATAAAACAGTGACTTTAAAGAATCCATTGGCTGTCTGTACATGTTATCAGTGTTAAATGTAAGAAACAGTTATCATAGTGCTAATAGTCACATTTCAATTATTATTTTTATAATGAAGTTTAATATGTTAAATGATCTGTGAAGAGCAAATATTGTGCCTTTAAAAGAGTAATAATTTTGCTTTTTTTGTGACTGTGCACCTGTTAATCAGGGTATTCAATTATTTTACTTAACTGGATCTTTATTACTTTTGGGATTTTAATACCACTTTAAAATCATCAAATATATGTTTATTATAATACATATTACATATGCAAAAGTTACATTTAGAGATTTAAACTTGACAGATGTTTGTTTGTAGTTCATATCTCATTTATCCTCCATTTGACTCTATCAGGTCCTAATGGTGTGCTGAACACGTCAGCCTGTCTTTAGTGTCTCTGAGGCCAGGAGTACAACAGGCACTGATGGGCATCAGCATCACAACTGGTAACAAGATAGAGATGGCAGATAGTTCAGCTGGGCATCATCCTATATGACTACACAAGCAAACAGCATATTAAAAGCACAGAGAGTCTGTATACTCCAGTATGGCTCTGACATAACAACCTGTACAGCTGTAAACGACTCCACTTTACTGTCATGTTAGCACACACTGCACTGAGGTTGTCAAGTCTGAACCTTTAAATAATTCAATCTGAACAGCTGGGAATTTATTTTGACAATTATATTTCCGGTAAGACATTTTTTTCTTCTTTATCATATACAGTAGAACCTCAGTTTGCGAGCATAATTCGTTCCGGAAACATGCTCGCAATCCAAAACACTCGTATATCAAAGTGAATTTCCCCATAAGAAAACCTGCACTTTACCTTTAAAAAGAATCATGGCTGGTGTGAGTTTCTAAACTCATGTGGGATTCCACCCAACAGGATGACACGCGGAAGAGCGCCCCAAAGCAATCGCAGTCTCCCGGCGCTGTAGCAGTTCGTCGTATAAGCGCATCCAAAAAGATCGCAGACATGCTATAAGCGCCTGTCGTCAATGGGTCATACAAGGAACATTACAAAGATCCCGCTGCAATAAATAACAGCGCTGTTGCTGTTTCAAGTTGAATAAAGCTGGTGTTAAAGTATTGAGACTCAGCTGCGTGTTTTGGGGAGCAAGATAAGGACTCGCACTTCACAGCACAGACACACACACACAGTCACAATGCTGTAGTAAACAGAGAGACGCGCTGTAAACAGATACACGCTGGGCGAGCAAGCAAGATAAGGAGAGAGAGAGACGTGCTGCAGCAAGCGAGCGAGATAAGGAGAGAGAGAAGAACCATCAGCTCAGTTGTGATCACATGACGCTCAGCAGACAAAGTGTATCCATACTGCTCGTATCGCAAGACATCGCTCGTTTATCAAGTCAAAATTTATTAAAAATTTTTGCTCGTCTTGCAAAACACTCGTAAACCAAGTTACTCGTAAACTGAGGTTCCACTGTATGTACATGTCCAGGAAGCTGATGTATTGGTTAATTTCATTCTCCATTGTGAATTGGATTACAGGGAACATTGTGTTGATGTGGTTGTAGAATTCATTCAGCTGATCATTTTTTATTATGACAAATGTGTCGTCTACCTAGCGGAGAAAGAAATTAACTGACACATCAACTTCCTGGACATCTACATCAAAAGAAATAATGACGCCATCCTGCCCACTAGTGTTTACCATTAAGAATGCTACGCAGACAAGATATTACACTTCACCAGCAACCACCCAGTATCTCACAACCGGAGCTGTGCTAAAAGTCTATTCAGAAGAGTCAACACCCATTGTAATACGAAGGAAACAAAAATGAAAGAGAGACGCTATCTCTTCCATCTTTTCACTTCAAACAGATACTCAAAAACATTCATTAATTGAAGCCTACACAGAAGACGCCAAAAAACTCAGCAGACAATCGACTTCAATCAGAACCCCCACACAATAGCACACAAACCCATGAACAATCTGCGCACGGTCCTCTTTAATCCTAAAAACAAGAAATCGACAGCAGAAACACGAAACGCAGTGTACAGCACGTGGTCAGCGGTATACATGGGGCAAACATCAAAAAGAATCGCAACACGTATACAGGAACACCGCAACGTCGTCAAGAAAGGACTCGCTATCATTGATCTACACGCATACTAAATCAACAGCCATACATTTAACTGGGACAATGTCTAAGTAAGATTTAAGGTGTGGACACTTTTTCTCTAGTGTCATTTCTCGTGACTGAAGACAGAGAGATATAATTAAAGTTAGTAAAAAATATTTTATTAATACACACCAGGCAAAGGTAAGAATGACAGAGAAGCACAGTCCTAGGACACCTGCCCTTCATCTGCGCCGAGAAGTCGGTGTCCTAAATCTTTTATAATGCTAAGCGCAAAATTTGACCTTATGACTTTAGTTGCACAAGAATTTCAAGACATTACATCTTTACAATAATTTTGTTTGGATCAGCAGTTACACAATTTTAAAGGTCATCAGTTGGGCACTTGTAACTTCTTGTTTGTTACAGAAAACAGAAGCTGCACTTGTCCCAAGACAGACTTTTCGTGGCCCTTGTCACGTACACCAGATTTGATCAATAACTGATTTTTATTTTTCCACAAAGGCCAGTACTAAAATTGCCAGAGAGCTGGCTGAACCCTTGTTATAAAATGAGAACGCCATCAACAGACACTTGGACATAAATCCAGCATATGCAAACTTAAGAAGAACATATTCATAATAAACAAGACTTTACACCCAATACCTAACCCCCGTCCACACTGACTTAGTCAAATTTCCCCCCACCACGTAATTGATTACTATATATTCCTATATTGCCTATGATTCTTGTAAGTCTAAGCATTATCCCCTGATGAAGCTGAAAGCTCAGGAATAAAAACTACTTAATTGTACGTGATTCATTTTCTCCCTTTGTGGATCTCCAGCTGCAATAAATTATATATATGAACATATTCATATATATGAATTTCAAATATACAGAACTTAATCAACAAAGTGTCCTTTATTATTTACAGCAATAGTTAAATCAAATATACACAACTCTATTATGCACAGTCAAATACTCAGAAATATAAAAAAAAGGCCAAAGACAAATAAAGCCAGTGACACGTTTATTAGAGGAGGCGCTGAGATGGAATCCCAAGTTGAGATGACTCAGTGATGCTGTCTGTCTTTGTACTCCAACAGGTGGAGCTCAATTGTGTCAAACTCTTTGCTCACTTTAAAAAATATATATATATACTTTCCCCAATACTAAAAGTGTATTAATGTCTATTTTAAATTTCACTTTAAACATATATTTACATTTATATGTATTTAGTTTATAATCCTGTCTGAATTCACTACAAGTAAAATGGTATTCTGATTAACAGACTAATGGTGCTGAAAATAAAAAGAAAGGACCGTCTGCTCCCCAACACCACATGACGTCCCACTCACCGTCTGCTGGTCCATCAATGAACAGACCTTCTGCTTCTTACTCATGGAGACACTTTCTGTACTCATTAGAGATTCACTGAAGCCAAATGAGCCTCTGGCATCAGCACATCCACACAGATGTGAACTCTGTTAATCTTTACAAAAGTACCTCCATCACTTCATCAGGTAGTCATAGAGGCCATCTGTTAGCTCCTCATCTGTATAGAGATCATTACCCGGTGACCTTTAGGATCTTCATCATTTTTTAACCATTTGGATGACACCTTTTTAGATACAACAGCCTGTTGGACAAGCAAATCCAAGAATTTGGTGCTCTAAAGTCATCATAGCTCTCTGCCACTAGATAGATTACAATAACAAAGTTTTACTTGTTATCTGAACTACGTTAACAACAAGAGATCATGTGCTCCATGGCCCTTTATGATGAACTCAAACAGTTTTTCATGTTGAGTTCTCCTGGAGGCCCTGCTGATCTCTGCAGCCTCATAAACCTGAACCCCTTGTTCTCGAGTCAGCCGCCCCACTTCAGCCACACAGCCAGGCTGCTCTCCTACACGGTGGACACACAAATAAAACATCAGACTGTCACATGTAGTGTTTGTCTTGTGCAAGCAGTCTGGTTTTGGTCTGAACATTCCTGTTTTCTCATAAAAGTGGACATTTTGGAATGAAGTTCAAACTGTGAGAATTACTCTGTGCTTCACTACAAAAACTCTCGTTCATGGTTATCTCAATAGTTTTTTTAGAATACATCAATTATCTCAGAGTATTATGACTACCCCAATCTGGACACTACCTTATACCCATAGACATAGAATAACTAGACGCGTCATGACCTGTAGAATCGTATGTCAACGTCACTGCCATATTTCGAGTGGCACTGCTGTGGAGTGAAGTAATGGATAAGATACCTCACACATGTTCTGCTTGAGATTTTACAAACCGCTGTACGCTCCAAACCAGATCCCAGGGGATTACATTTCATAGGTAAGGCTGAACAATTGTTTTGGTTATATCTGGCCATTTGAAAATCCCGTATTTATAATCTTTACTTTATCTACACCAGGCTAAGCTAGCAAAGCTATGCATTTATGTGCTCAAGTGAGCCTCTAAACAACGTTTTGGCTAAACGTATTTAGTCACTAACTATCTACAACCTCAATTCCAATGAAGTTGGGACGTTGTGTAAAATGTAAGTAAAAACAGAATACAATGATTTGCAAATCCTTTTCAATCTATATTCAATTGAATACAATACAATATAATACAGTTTATTTTTGTATAGCCCAAAATCACACAGGAAGTGCCGCAATGGGCTTTAACAGGCCCTGCCTCTTGACAGCCCCCCAGCCTTGACTCTCTGAGAAGACAAGGAAAACTCCCAAAAAACCTTGTAGGGAAAATGGAAGAAACCTCGGGAAAGGCAGTTCAAAGAGAGACCCCTTTCCAGGTAGGTTGGGCGTGCAGTGGGTGTCAACAAAAGGGGGTCAATACAATACAATACACAGAACAGAACAAATCCTTATTACAGCATAATTATAAAAATTTTAGAAGTTAGCAGTTTAACAGTAGATGATATCACATAATAGGTTTGGATATTTTAGAGTCCTGAGACCTCATCCATCAAGCTGCCTCCCCATTTGGCCATTCCACGGCTGAAACGCTGCTGCCAGCCAATGATGAAAGGACCCTCTTTCCCATGATTCCTGTAATCCTCCATCAGGGATGACTTTACCATAGGCAGGCAAACAACTTGGCAGGTGGGCAGTGGCACCCAATGCCACATTTGAGTACCGAGAAAGAAACAGAATAGGTGAGGGTAAGTATTCAAATATAATTATCATGTTACTTATGTTTTAGTGCTAATGACTAACAACAGAGATGCAGTCTGTACAGTTAATCAGCAGCTCTAGTCAGGATATGCTAAACTGAAGTAGTGAGTCTTCAGCCGGGATTTGAAAGCTGAGACCGAGGGGGCATCTCTTATGGAAGCAGGAAGACCATTCCACAGTTTAGGGGCCCTGTAACTAAAAGCTCGACCTCCCACTGTTATTTTATTAATCCTTGGAATCCTAAGCAGACCGGCATCTTGAGATCTTAATGTGCTCAGGTTTGTAAGTCATGATAAGTTCAGACAAGTAAGCGGACCTTGGCCATTTAATGCTTTATATGTTAAAAGGAGGATTTTGAAATCTGCCCTAAACTTAACTGGGAGCCAGTGTAAGATTTAAGAACTGGAGTTATGTGTTCATATTTTCTTGTTCTTGTAATAATTCTTGCAGCGCATTTTGGATTAACTGGAGGCTGTATAAGAACAGTTTGAACAGCCAGTGAACACCGCATTGCAGTAGTCAATCCTACTAGAGATAAATGCATGAATTAATTTCTCACAATCCTGTTTATTTAGAAAGCCTTAATTTCCTAACATTTTTAAGATGGAAGAAACATGTTTTGGACAACTTTGTAATGTGCTTTAAATGACATGCTAGAGTCAAAGATAACTCCAAATTGCGGGCTGATTCAGTAAAATTAAATGGGATTCCAACTGAGTTAAATGATGACAAAATATTGCTGTGATCAGCGTCATTCCCTCCAACAATTAACATCTCTGTTTTATCTGTATTTAAAGACAAGTAGTTCTCATTCATCCATTCCTTTAATTCACTAACACAACTAATTAAAGACAACATCGGAGAAACTTCATTTGATTTAAATGAAAGGTATAACTGGGTGTCATCTGCATACGAGTGAAAATTAACATTATGTTTCCTAATGAGAGATCCCAGTGGAAGCATGTAAAGTGAAAACAGTAAAGGTCCCAGTACTGAGCCCTGCGGACACCATATTGAACTTCTGTGTATAATGATGGAGTCCTGTCTGCACATTTCTGTACATACTGGAATCGATTTGATAAATAAGAATTGAACCAAGCGAGCACGGGCCTGTAAGCCCAACATCGCTTTCTAGCCTGTGCAGTAAAATAGAATGGTCAATGGTGTCAAATGCTGCACTTAAGTCCAACAACATAATTACAGTGGAGTTTCCTTCATCAGAGGATATCAGAATGTCATTTACAACCCGTGTTAGTGCCGTTTCTGTACTATGACCAGTGCGAAAACCAGACTGGAATTTCTCAAATAAATTGTAATGTGTAAGGTGTGACTGAAGCTGACTGGCTTACTACTTTTCTAGTATTTTAGAGAGAAATGGTAAATTTGAAATAGGCCTATAATTATTTAGTATGTGTGGGTCTAGGTCTGACTTTTAAGTAAAGGTTTAATACTGACACTTTTAGTGCATCAGGTACGGTGCCATGCAGTAATGAACTATTGATAATTCTTAGAATAGGCTGCAAGAACATCCATTGCACTTTTACTAGTTTTGTTGGCACTGGATCTAGGGAACAAGTAGTGGGCTTCATTTTAGTAATTAAAGTTAAGACTTCCTGCTCAGTTACAGGATTAAAATTATTAAAGTGCTGAATGCAATGTGAGACAGGGTCTGCTAAGCTAGTATTTGGTTTGTACTGTGATGCTGAGATCTGGGATCTTATATTTTTAATTTTCTCATTGAAGAAGTTCATAAAGTCTGTACTGCTAATATCTGTTGGTATTTTGCACTGTTGATCTGAATTTCCATTTGTTAATTTAGCCACTGTTCTAAAAAGTACCCGAGGATTTTTATTACTGCTATCTATTAATGTAGAATAGTATTCTGAGCGAGCTTTAAAGAGGGCTTTTTTATATTTATTAACACTCTCTGTCCATGCAATTTGAAAGACATGTAGCTTTGTTGTTCTCCATCTGCGCTCCAGTTTTCGACACTCTAATTTAAGAGCTTGAGTGTTTTCATTAAACCAGGGAGAGTTTCTATGTGCTTTGATCACTTTTGTTTTAAGGGAGCCACTGTGTCCAGAGCATCTCTCAATGTCACATTATAATGTGATGTTAACTGATCTAAATGGTTTTCCACAATTACACTCAACTTTCTCAAGGTTTCTATAAATTTTGAAAGCAGAATTACAATCTAGATGTCTTACTTTCTTTGTTTTAATCTGTGAGTGCGTTGGCATGGGCAGAACTAAATCAAATGTAATTAAGTAGTGATTGGAAATAACTTCATTTAATGGAGTAATATTTAAATTTTGAATTTCAACTTTGTAAGTTATAATTAAATCTAATGTGTGGTTATGAATATGAGTTGAACCTTTGACAATCTGACAAAATCCTACTGAATTTAACAAATAAGTAAAAGATTTGCTAAAAGTGTCAGTTTCAACGTCAGTGTGTACATTAAAATCCCCCATCAAAACTACGTGATCATAATTTATAGCCAAATCAGATAAAACGTTGCTAAATTCAGTCATGAACAATGAATATGGCCCTGGTGGTCTGTAGACTAGCACTATAATTGTGTTGGAATCTGTTTTAATATTTAAAATGAATGCCTCAAAGGATGTAAAGTTGCCTAAATTTTTAGAAGTGATTTGCATTTTGTTACAATGAATTATTCCAAGTCCTCCTCCTCCTCGACCAGAATCTCTAGACTTATGAAGAAACGAGTATCCATCTGGTGACGCCTCAGCTAGGGGAACAGTGTCACATTTAGTAAGCCAGGTTTCAGTAAGAAGACACAGATCAGAATTTGTACTTAATATAATATCATTTACCAAAACAGCTTTAGTGCCAAGAGAGCGAATGTTCAATAAACAGCATTTAAAACTGCATGGAATACACTACAAAGACAAGATATCGAATGTTCAAACTGATAACTTTATTGTTGTTTTGCAAATCTTCACTCGTTTTGATTTGATGTCTGAAACACGTTCTAAAAAAGCTGGGACAGGGGCATGTTTAACACTGTGTTATATCACTTTTCCTCTTGATAACACTGAATAAGCGTTTAGGAATTGAGGACACTAATTGTTGAAGCTGTGTAGGTGGAATTCTTTCCCATTCTTGCTTGATGTACAACTTCAGTTGCTCAACAATCTGGGGTCTCCGTTGTCGTATTTTGTGCTTCATAATGCGCCACACATTTTCAATGGGAGACAGGTCTGGACCGCAGGCAGGCCAGTCAAGTACCCGCACTCTTTTACTACAAAGCCACGCTGTTGTAACACATGCAGAATGAGACTTTGCATTTTCGTGCTGAAATAAGCAGGGACATCCCTGAAAAAGACGCTGCTTGGATGGCAGCATATGTTGCTTCAAAACCTGTATGTACCATTCAGAATTAATATTGCCTTCACAGATGTGCAAGTTACCCATGCCATGGGCTCTAAGACACCCCCATACCATCACAGATGCTGGCTTTTGAACTTTGATAACAGTCTGGATGGTCCTTTTCCTCTTTGGCCCGGAGGACAAAATGATTTCCAAAAACAATTTGAAATGTGGACTCGTCAGACCACAGCACACTTTTCCACTTTGCGTCAGTCCATCTCAGCTGAGCTCGGGCCCAGAGAAGCCGGCGGTGTTTCTGGGGGTTGTTGATATATGGCTTTCGCTTTGCATGGTAGAGTTTTAACTTGCACTTGTAGATGAAGCAACGAACTGTGTTAACTGACAATGCTTTTCTGAAGTATTCCTGAGCCCACGTGGTAATATCCTTTACAGAATGATGTCGTTTTTAATGCAGTGCCACCTGAGGGATCAAAGGTCACGGGCATCCAGTGTTGGTATTCGGCCTTGCCGCTAACGTGCAGAGATTTCTCCAGATTCTCTTTAAGTTTTGAGGATAGTATGGACAGTAGATGATGAAATACCTAGATTCCTTGTAATTGTACGTTGAGAAACGTTGTTCTTAAACTGCTGGACTATTTGCTACAAAGTGGTGAACCTCGCCCCATCCTTGCTTGTGAACGACTGAGCCTTTTGGGGATGCTCCTTTTATACCCAATCATGACAAACACCTGTATCCAATTAACCTGTTCACCTGTGGAATGTTCAAAACAGGTGTTTTTTGAACATTCCTCAACTTTCCCAGTCTTTTGCTGCTCCTGTCCCAGCTTTTTTGGAACGTGTTGCAGGCATCAAATTCAAAATGAGTGAAGATTTGCAAAACAACAATTAAGTTTATCAGTTTGAACATTAGATATCTTGTCTTTGTAGTGTATTCAATTGAATATAGGTTGAAAAGGATTTGTAAATCATTGTATTCTGTTTTTATTTACATTTTACACAACGTCCCAACTTCATTGGAATTGGGGTTGTAGATTGTTGTTAGCTGTTAACATTTCTCAAACTTGATGATGTTTTTCTCAAGGAGCACATTGAGGAAACACAGTTTGCAATTAACAACCATCATTTTATGCTCATGTCTTTAGTTGTGTCCGTCTTCCACAAACTAAGGCTGCACCATATTGCCAGACTGAATACTCTCAAATTACAGGATCTGAGTGACCAAGAGGGAGTGTCAGTCTGTAGGTCAGTAGGAGATCAGTGAGGTAGAGGGGAGCTTTGAATGTTCAGAGCGGTTTGTGTATTGTATTCTGTAGTTAACAGTGAAGTTGAGAGAGAGTAGGTGTGATATGTTCAGTGGATTTAGAACAGCAGGTTATTATCCTGGCCGCAGAATTTTGAAGAAGTTGTAAGTGATGGATACGTTTTTATGGGATGCCAGATAGAATATCATTACAGTAATCTATACGTCAGGTGAGTCGGACATTAACCAATACTTTAGTACTGTGTTGGGTACGAACAGGACAAAGTCTAGAAATGTTTTGGAGATGGAAGAAGGCAGCCCAAGAAATGTTACTTATATGGCAGGAATTATTTAATAATAATAAGTATAATTATTATTATTTAGTAATTGCCATTATTAGTGTATAAATGGATATAAATAATTGCATTTAAACGATTCGCCTGCAACAACCGATTGTAATCATTGATTTGTTTTATTTCTTATCAAGTATGTCTATGGCGGTTTCATTGATTGTTAGCGTAACATCAAACTTGCATAGCTGTGCTTCAAGAGATCACAGAGGAAACACAGTCTGCATTAGCAACATCTTTATGAACTCAATGTCTTTAGTTGTATCGCTTACCTCAACTACCATATTGCGTACTTATGATTACACTAGCTGACCATGAGGAGTGTCATTTAAGCACAAGATCAAGCAAAGGTGCGGGGTTGTGATTGACGAAGTTCAAAGTGCAAGATGTAGGTGGAATGTCAGACAGAACAGCAGTATTACTGGCTGAGAAGCTTTTAAAGTTTAAGTGAGGTCGCCTGGACTGCCAGCATGGATTCGCTATCAGGTTGGTGGACATTGAGACCAATACTTTTAGTAGTGTGGCACAGGCAAAGTCTAGACATTTTTGAGCATGTGAAGGCATCCAAGGTCTTGCAGGATTTTTACTGCTAATGCTACATCTAACTTGGAGGCTCTTTAAATCGGGATTGATCTCTTCGCACACGTGCACTTTTCTGCACTGCTTCTCCTTTTAATTTCAGATGTCTCAACTGTGCTGTCCATCGGGCACGCGCTTGTTCAGCCGCCTGCTCCTGCACGCCCCCGTCGTTCATTTACATTTTTTCCTTTTTCCTCTAAAACTATCATCGTTCTACTTTGTTAAAGTGGCGTCGAAAGAGATAACTTTACAGGGCGCCTTCAGGTTTCATTGCCAGCAGTTTGTCTCATACTGAGACCTATTAGAAGTAATTTAAATTATTTTGTTGTATTTTCTTATCAAGAAAGATGCTTGAGCTTTTTCACTTTGATTTATTTAATGGGAAATAAAAAACACAAACGTTACACAAGCTAGTGCTGCTGAAGAGATACAGTAAAATCTACAGCTGGCATGGCATTACGAGTACATTTTTGTGATATTTCAAACTGTATTGTTTTATTTAATGTCTTTTATCCTTTCCAACTACTTTCATTATTTCTGTACACTTTGATACTTTAGCTTACTAGAGATGGTCGTGTTATATTAAGAACAAGACTCAAGCCAATCGGGGAGTTTGTGTCTGACCATATGAAGCCATCAAAATGCAAAATGTGAAAGCGACCGAGCTCAGCAGAGCTGCGACTCGACTATTACGGGCTGGAGCTCAACTGTCTGTCTTCATTGTTTAAAGTGGCAGTGCCGCCTCAGAGACCTTGGTGAGCAGATTCTGATGCCCATGTTGGTGAATCCCTGTTGAGCCCACTCCTATCTTGTCCATCAGACCCTCGTGCCACTAGGTGGTCTTTAGGTACAATTCCTGCTGAAGTCTCATTTTAAAGGGCATATCCATCTTGTGGTTTTCCACCTCCTCAAATGCTCCATTTTCTTTCCCACCTGCTTATCTCTTCCTGTTTTGCTGACTCAGCTGATATCTCCGTATTTCCACACACAAGTCCCATAGTTGCAGTTCATTAGTTTCTGGTTCAACTTGCAGATTATCCACACTTGATGTGTCAACAGACCCTTCTGTGTCAGCAATCCTGTCAGGATCAGTAAACTCTAAATTACAGTAATCCCTCGCTATATCGCGCTTTGACTTTCGCGGTTTCACTCTATCGCGGATTTTAAATGTAAGCACATCTAAATATATATCACAGATTTTTCGCTGGTTCGCGGATTTCTGCAGACAGTGGGTCTTTTAATTTATGCTACACGCTTCCTCAGTTTGTTTGCCCTGTTGATTTCATACAAGGGACACTATTGGCGGATGGCTTAGAAGCTACCCAATCAGAGCATGTATTACATATTAACTAAAACTCCTCAATGCTATAAGATATGCATCCCGCACGGAGCTTGATTGTTTGCTTGTCTCTGCCTCTCTCACCCTCTCTGACATTCTCTGCGCCTGACGGAGGGGCTGTGAGCAGAGGTGCTGTTTGCTTAAAAGATACTGACGCTCCTCTAAAAAAATGCCGCTTTATTGCGGTGCTCGGCATATTTAAAAGCACATGTATTGATTTTTTGATTGTTGCTTTAATCTCGCTCTCTCTCTCTGACGTTCTCTGCGTCTGACGGAGGAGATGTGAGCAGAGGGGCTGTTTGCACAGAGGCTTTTTGCTTAGAACATCCTGAGGCTCCTCTAAAAATGCCGCGGCAAACTTAAAAGCACACGTATTGATTTTTTGATTGTTTGCTTTTCTTTGCGCTCTCTCTCTCTCTCCCTCTGAAATTCTCTGTTCCTGAAGAGAAGAAGATCTATTTGCATTCTTTTAATTGTGAGAAAGAACTGTCATCTCTGTCTTGTCATGGAGGACAGTTTAAACTTTTGACTAAATGGTGTTATTTCATGTCTAGAGGGCTCTAATGATGTTAACAGTGTGGGAGAGTTTATAAGGGCTTAAAATATATAAAAATAACTACACAAACATATGGTTTCTACTTCGCGGATTTTTGTCTATCGCGGGGGGTTCTGGAACGCAACCCCCACGATCGAGGAGGGATTACTGTATACCAATTTCTGTTTGTCAGCCCAATCTAATACTTTATCTGTATGCCACTATCTCTGTCCACATATCTCACATTTTGACTCTTTTTTAGACAAACAACAACGACTCTGTCGTAACCTGTGAGTTTGCTCAACTTCAACATCGGAATTTTCTACTGGGACTAAATAGTTTAGAGCAGGGGTGGGCAAACTACGGCCCGCGGGCCACATCCGGCCCATTGTCTTTTTAATCTGTCCCGCCGAAGTTTGGTACAATATTGCCCAAATTAAATCATATCACAATTATGACTGCATTCATTTCACCTTGTCCTTTAACACTGGAATTACCAGCTCTGGTAATTCTAGTGTTAATGCCTGGCGTTCCACCAGGTGGCGCATTAGGCGCAGTGATACATTTACTTGATTTTGCGTAACCCGGGTTACTCTCTGTTATTACTCTGCCACTGCTCTGAACCCATCTGCAACAATGAGTGGGCCAAAGAAAAGAAAAGTCGACCGTGAGTGCAGAGTGTTTAATAAGGAATGGACAACTAAATAGTTTTTCACTGAAGTCCGGTCAAAGGCTGTATGTCTTATTTGGCAAGAAACCGTTGCAGTTTTAAAGGAATACAACATCAGTCATCACTTTTCCACCAAGAATGCTAAGTACGCTAACAACCAGTCAACGCAAGAATGGACGGCTACCGCTCAGAGGTAAACTCCTTTATCCGACAAACTTCCATCCAAGAATCAAGTACGAAGGCAAGTTATGTTCTGGCGTTCAAATTAGCAATGACCAGCAAGCCTTTCTCCGAAGGGGAGTTTCTCAAAGAGCGCATGGTAGAGACAGCAGGTATCTTGTGTCCTGAGAGCAAGAACAAATTTGAAAGAATGAGCTTATCACGCAGGACAGTGACTCACCGTGTTGAGCTAATAGACAGATGAAGACTTAGCTAGCAAGTTAAACAATAAAGCGGAGTCATTGACATTATATTCCTTGACACCGGACGAAAGTAATGACATAAAGGACACCGCTCAGCTTTTAATTTTTATCAGAGGGATTAATGACAATTATGAGATAATGGAGGAGTTTTTGGCCATGGAATCCCCAAAAGGGAAAACGTGGGGAGAGGACTTGTATGACCGCGTGTCAGGGGTCATCAATAGGCACAAGCTACCTTGGAGTACGCTCCCCAGTGTTACCACAGATGGATCGCCAAATCTGACTGGAAAAAAACGTTGTGTTGCTCAAATGAATCCAGGAGAGGGTGAAAGACGATAACCCTGAGCAGGAGGTAATTTTCTTACACTGCCTAATCCCCCAAGAAGCACTTTGTAAATCCGTATTGCAGCTTGACTACGTAGTGAAGCCAGTTGTAAAACTCATTAACTTTTTTCAAGCGAGGGGACTTCAGCATCGTCAGTTTTTTCAGTTTCTTGAAGAAATTGGTGCTGATCACCAGGACTTGCTTTACCACTCCAATGTCCGCTGGTTAACTTTGTGGAATGTATGTCGACGAGTGTGGGAGCTCAAAAAGAAGATTATCTCATTTTTGGAGCTTCTTGAGAAAGCTGACGATTTTCTTGAGCTGAGTGACGCAGATTGGCTTTGTGATTTAGCTTTTGCTGTGGACATACTGACACACATGAATGAGCTGAACGTGAAGCTACAAGGGAAAGACCAGTTTGTGCATAAAATGTACACAAACGTCAGAGCCTTAAAAACCAAGCTAGCTTTATTCTCAAAGCAAATGTCAAACAACTCATTCACTCATTTCCCCACACTGGCTACGCTGAAAGAGGCCCCTCGACTTGTGAAAAAATACAGGAAATCACGGGACGACCTGCATGGAGAATTCTGCTGTTGGTTCTCTGATTTTGGACAAATTTACAAGTCACTTCAGCTGGTGTCTTGTCCCTTCACACAGGATCCTGAAACGGCGCCACAGGAGTTGCAGTTGGAACTGATTGATCTCCAATGTGACACCGTCTTAAAGGAGAAGTTCAGCTCTCTTAAACTGGATGAGCTTTATACTTCATTAAGCGCAGACAAATTTCCAAACATCCAGAAGATGGCACAGAGGATGCTGGTGTTGTTTGTCTCTACGTACAGTATGTGTGTGAACAGACTTTTAGTATGATGAACACCAACAAAGCACCCCACAGATGCCAGTTGACGATGAGCACCTCAGATCTGTTCTGAGAATTACCACAACAAAACCAACACCAGATTTCGATGCCGTGGCAAAAAAGGGTTATTAAAAACACAATTCCCACTAAAAGTGAACATTAACACTGTAATGCCTTTTTTATGTTTATGTTTGACATGTATTAATCTAGTGCTGGCTCGGCCCATCTGTCAAATTTTAAAAGTCAATGTGGCCTCCGAGCCGAAAGATTTTCCATCCCCTGGTTTAGAGTCTCCTTCTCATCTCCATTATCTTCATTATCTGATGTAGTGTTAGATAAATCTCTCTCTTCATCTCTCTCACTGCTGGGGGTATGTCGATCGTCGACTTTACATAGTCTAGAATGGTGGGCCCGTCCAAGAGCACCTCCACGTCTGACACATTTCACAAATCCATCCTGCCCAATGATATCTGCAGGTCCCTTCCATTGTGCACAGTCCAATCTTTTGTTGTCCACTTTGTCTCAGATTTATCATTTTCAGAATTAACCTGTCTCTGGAGTGCTTTCTGTATTTGGTCTGAACACTCGGCTTCATTAAATACTCTTCTTGAAGTGTGTAGCGCTGGAATATGTGCTCCTCTGACACACTCCTAGTGGTGCCTTCTAGGGCGGGTGGTCTGTCCATGAGAACACAAGGAAGATTTGGATTTCGGCCAAACACCGGCTGATATGAGCCGTACATATAAGTATTGTGCATTTTATTCTTTACCAGTAGTGCCTCGTGGCGCGAATCTGGCACTAACCAGTCACATCCAGTATTGAAAGTCTGATTGTGTCTCTCAGGTAGTCCATTACCCCAGGGACTGTATACAGCGGTGGTCTTTGTTTCAATGTTAAAATTCTCTGCCATCTCTCTGATTCTTCACCGTTATCACTAAGTAGTTTCTGAGGAGCTCCATGTACTCTTATCTGAATGAATGAATTGTTTCAAAATTTCGGATGGTCTCTTTGTCTTTACAACACTTCCTTTACTGAAACATGTGAAGGTGTCAATGATGTGAAGATCCTGTCCTTCTATTTGACGTTCATGTCAGTTTATAGCCAACAAAACGCTAAATATGACAGCTTTAATAGACCTGCCATTGCTGTGTCCAAACATGATGGTGCCGTGTAGATAAAGTGTTGTCATATGTACATGGTGGGACTGAAATGTATGCCAATCCCATTTAATGAAGGTCTGCAGTGCACTTTGATGACATTTGAGTTGTTTGATTTATAATTTTAAACTGAGGCAGAGGAGGAAATTAAAGAAAATTTGACTTTGAACCAAATTTTATGGTGGGCATTCTGACATTGCAGTGTGCTCATTATTTTTACTGACTTTATGAAGTTAATTCTACACTTTTATTTTCACAGGGCTTTCCTATTTCACTTGGCCATACACTGAGGTGTCTAATGGCCTCCAGCTCAGGGCTGTCCATGTGAGAAGTGACTTTGAGAAGAGAAGGACAGACACTTTAAGAGAGAGAAGAGTTTCCCACAGAGCATGGCCTTTGCCAAAGAAGATGGTGTGGATGATAGAACGGTGGACATTAAAGAGGAGTGTGAGCAGCTCACACCAGAGGATATGTGTGTGAAGCTGGAGGATCACGAAGATAGAATTTCAGTTTTTAAAGAGGAGGAGGAGTGCAAAGAGGTGACTGCTGCCATTAAAGCTGAGGATTTGAATGATTTCTCTGTTGGTCTTGGACTTCAAAAGCATGAAACTGAGGATATTTTCAAGCAAGAGGCCTGTGAAGAATCTCCATCCAGTTTACAGCCCTGGTCCACTAATACGGGACGACTGGCTACACAGGAGAATTCTGTAGAGCTGAAATTAGAGTTATCGGAGTCTGAAGAGAAAGTCACCGAGGGAAATGTGAAAGGAGGAGAAGAGTCACCTGGGAGTGCTGGAATAAGTGAGTAATGTAATTAAATATATAAAAAAAAGAGATTGTTTATAAATTCTAACGGTGGGTGCTTTGTTGTTTTTAGAAGATTAAAGTTAGAGTGGAAAACACGGTTAATTGAACTTGGATAAAGACCACCTTCTCGGGTGCAAGATAACAAACAACAGGTTTCCTAATAAATGATAAATTAGAATAACTTGGGTGAATAAGAAAAAATCTAAAGTGTTGAGCGCATGACTTGAACATCATGAAGCTCTGACTGAAGCAGTGACGTATGTTAGGCCAACAGTGTATTACATTCAATGAGAATATCAAAAGTCATATTTTGTTAAATTCATGTATATTTCTTAAATTGTATGGCAGTTAAGGCAGAAATGTCCACAAAAAGAAATAAACAAGTAAGAATAAAATCCTCAGCCCTATGCACTAAATAAGAGTGAATTTGCTCAAGCCAGTGCCCACCTAATGTGTGTCTCATCTTTCTAATGGTAATCTCGTGCACTTTGACGTTAACAGTGACAAGAGCTACCTGTACAAGCCATGATGACATTCAGGGGGTCTCAGGGTCTTCTTTCAGCATTTTGTGTTCTGCTGTCAGCCTGAACTTGCTGGGGCAGCATGGCCTGGACAAGTTGGCCGTGGTGTGAAATCTTCACTTGGAGATGATCTTGGGCCCTTCCGTCTCCCACAGTCACATCGGGTCAATTTGGAGTCACCACTCCACTTCCTCTGCATGTTTATGGGGATGAGTGAGAAAACCAGAATAACCAGAAACGCCATTCAGAGCCCCTTTTTAGAACAACTGTGGGCAGGATTTGACCCCAGGACAACTGAGCACCCATTCCATTCCATTAGGACCTGCTGATATCAATAATAAAAATACTGTTTTCTTTTCTTTTTTTTTTAAATAATAAATGTATTTTTAGCCATTCATAAACTTCATATTCCATAATAAAGTTCTACTGCTTACAGCATACACGAAGAACATTTACTCATAATGCACACATAATGAACAAAAACAAGCTGAAAAAAAACAAAAACAAAAGACATGTCTTAATCATACTCCACATTTCTAATCAAATAAAATGTTCAATTAGATATTTGTAGCCATCTACCACAACAAGAACAAAAACGAGACAGTCTTGGTGAACGCTTCAGGTTCTTATCTAAGAATATAAGAATCTCTTCATGTTCTGAGGACAGTCTGGTCCTCCTGTCATCCACGACGTGTGCTGCCAAACTGAACAGACCCTCGCTGTTTCTTCATGTATTCTGCAGTTCTGTTGGCAGGGAGTTTCTTTGGATCTCTCGGCTGTCGTCTTTCGCTCCAGCTGCATCTGTATGGTCGAGACACCGGCACTAAGGAGACTATATGCTTGAGATTTGTAATAATCTGTGAAATATTTGTTCTTGTACCATTCTTTAATTTGGGGAAAAAATCATTATGATGATGATATGTTACAATATGTCATATATGTTAGAATTCATAACTGTATAGTGAATATTCACACTCAATGATTGTTATGCATTATTAATATTATTTTATTAGGCCTAAAAACTAGGCTCATACCATTCTACCCAACATGTAAATAAGAGGGCTGATTGCAGTTTCTAAGTAATCGATGTCCACTTGATATTGATTTATATTTTTGTACCAGCTCAGTGAAACTCTGCATCCGTTTCCTCCCATCTACCTAGACATTCACTGAAAGGCTAATAAAAGCGATTTTAATCAAAACATCTAATGCCTGGTTAATTAATTATAGAAATAATTCAGTCAACAAACACTCACTGGCAGATGGAATTGTGGATCTAAATGATCTAGAAGGTGACATCTTCCAGAACAGAAAGTGACTGGTTGTCCAGGCTTACAAATTCCACTGTTTCTGCTGTTGTTGAAAGTGTTAGCACAGAATCCTCCATGAGTGACTTGATAGTAGTCGACTGCACAAATATCGCCTCAGCATTTGAAATCACAAACTGTTGACTTCTCAGATGTTGAATAAGGTTTGTATTGTTGAAAGTGTTAGCACAGAATCCTCCATGAGTGACTTCTTTTTGCACAAATATTACAGGAAAGAAATAAAACTGTTAGACTGTCGAGGACGTGTTTCTGTATTTTGGTAATGCTGGAACTTTGACTTGCATGCTTTTTATCATTCAAGATCAGATGTTAAGATCAGCTAATTTGCTGATCATCGGTCAAGTCATTTGGAGTGAAAATCGGTTGATTTTGATTTGTGATCAATTGATCAGATCAGGCCTGTCTTTCACATGTAAGAGAAAGGTGGAGAAATTGAACGGA
Organism: Polypterus senegalus; assembly: GCF_016835505.1. NCBI lineage: Eukaryota > Metazoa > Chordata > Cladistia > Polypteriformes > Polypteridae > Polypterus > Polypterus senegalus. Next base: position 242,131,206 of record NC_053157.1, on the reverse strand, counting down.
TAGCAGGAGAACATGTGAAGACCTCACACGGAGAGGCCAGACCATAAATGGCACCTCAGTGTGTGGAAGAAACTCCAGCCAGTGTGCCACCACTTTACTTATACTGTTTCATTCATTTTAAAAGGCAGGTAGTGGTTAGGAATTTGGACATCAAACCCTGAAGTTGCAGGTTTAAATTCAGCTATTGGCACCATGTGACAACAAGCAAGTCACATGACCTGCCTGGGCTCTAGTTGGAAGAACAAGAGAAATGTAACCAATTGTGTATCAAATGTTTTAAATCGACTTGGATAAGCATAGTTAAATAGTTAAAATGTTTGTGTTATTTCAGATGTACAGAAGAATGGCAGCTTCTCTCCACCTTCATTTGGTCAGCCCTCTCTTCATTACAATGAGAACGGTATAAAGAAATCAGCAAGGGGATCAGAGAACCAGACAGCTGCATTTTTGCAGTGCAGTTCTCTCCGTGCTACTGGAGCAGCACAGACAGAAGCCATCAAAACTGATAGACAACAAGTGGAGAAAGAAATCAAAATTCATACTGGAGAAAATTGTTGTTTGGAATGCGGCAAACAATTCACATACAAAAGTGGTCTTAATAGGCATATGAAGATTCACACAGGAGAAAAACCTCATTGCTGTTCAGAATGTGGTAAATCATTCTCATGTATAAGCTATCTTCAGAAACACAGAATAATCCACACAGGAGAAAAACCTCATTGTTGTTCAGAATGTGGTAAGTCGTTCTTAAGGAGAAGCAATCTTCAGAGGCACAGAAGAATCCACACAGGAGAAAAACCTTATTGTTGTCCAGAATGTGGGCAATTGTTCTCCTGGAGTAGTGAGTTTGAGTTGCACAAAACAATTCACACAGGAGAAAAACCTCATTGCTGTTCAGAATGTGGTAAATCGTTCTCAAGGAGAAGCAGTCTTCAAAGTCACAGAAGAATGCACACAGGAGAAAAACCTTATTGTTGTCCAGAATGTGGTAAATTGTTCTTAAGGAGATGCAATCTTCAGAACCACAGAAGAATCCACACAGGACAAAAACCTTATTGCTGTTCAGAATGTGGTAAATTGTTCTCATTGAGTAGTGAATTTCAGTTGCACAAAACAATTCACACAGGAGAAAAACCTCATTGCTGTCCAGAATGTGGTAAATCGTTCATAAGGAGAAGCAGTCTTCAGAGGCACAGAAGAATACACACAGGAGAAAAACCTCATTTTTGTCCAGAATGTGGTAAATCGTTCTTAAGGAGGAGCTATCTTCAGAGGCACAAAAGAATCCACACAGGACAAAAACCTTATTGCTGTTCAGAATGTGGTAAGTCGTTCTTAAGGCGAAGCACTCTTCAAAGTCATAGAATAATCCACACAGGACAAAAACCTCATTGCTGTTCAGTGTGTGGTAAATCGTTCTCACGTATGAACAATCTTCAGAGGCACAGAAGAATCCACACAGGATAAAAACCTCGTTATTGCCCAGAATGTGCAATATAATTTTCTAACAAACGCAATTTTCAAAGGCTCATACAAATTCATACTGGAGAGAAGCCATATTGCTGTTCTTAATGTGGAAAAAAGTTTTAAACATTAGCTCTTTTCAAGTAAACACACAAACTCCCAGTAAAGCGAAAATGCAGTATGTATGTTCTGAATGTAGCAAATGTTATACAAGCCAGAAAGGTCTTTATCAACATGCCAAAATGCATTCTGAAGAAAAATCTCATTGCTGTTCTGAAAGTGAGAAACGATTCTTATATTTAAGTGTAATTCAGTGCCACATCCGAATTCTTACTAGAGATAAACCTTATTGTTGTTCTGAATATTATAAGCAGTTCTCACAACAAAGCACCATCAAAAGTCACATCAGATGTCACACTGGAGAGAAACCTCACCTTAGCTTGGAAGGTGGAAAACAATTCTCGCACATTAATTCTCTGTATAAGCATACAAAAGTCATACTGGAGAGAAGCTTTACAATTGTACTGAATGTGGAATGTTATTCTCGTATATCAATTCCTTCACAATCATAAAATAATTCATTCTGGTTAGAAATAAAGCTGTTTTGACTGTGGCATGCTTTTCTCAGACCGCAGAACTCCTAAAGATCACATGAGAATTCACTCTGGAGAGAAACCTAATTGCTGTCCAGATTATGGCAAATTATTCTCAAGTCCAAACGCACTTACTTGCCACAGAACGATCCACACTGGAGAGAAACAGTACACCTGTTTTGAATGGGGTAAAGGGTAGTCTTCCAGAAAAAGGTTTTGGAGACACACACAAAGTCATATTGGAGTAAAGTCTGTCCCAGAAATGACAAATGATCTTTTCATTGGATCCTCATTCAATAGAAATGAAGAAAAATCTTCCTGAATGTGGTAAAGGACTCCAGTTGAAAGTAGTTAAAAAATACATTAGAATAGTGGACAAAACACTGAAAGTGGAAAACAGATCCTAGATGTAAGTTATCCTCAGAGCCACACATGTACTCACACTGGAATACAAGAGATATTTCACAAACAGCAAGAATTTTCTTCAACAACTTCTAGGTGCAGGAGCAATGAACTTGTAATGTTTGTGAAAGAAAAAAACATTAACTGTAATGATAAGTAGTTACTTCACAATACCAAGGACTGTATTTTGTATTAATCATGCTGTAGAGAGCTATATGATTTGTTATTTCTATATCATCTGTTCTTCAACCTCTTTAATAAAACCCTGTGTGCGTCCAGGTGTCCGTGTGTGTGTGTCTTTTGGTGAAGTGCGCATGCGCGATACTCGGTACAAAATGCACGACCGGTATCGTGGACGCACACACACTGGAAGCTGAGCACACAGTAAATGGCGTAGCTGCAGCCACGCATGATAAGCAAATAAAGGACATCATTGGTGGGGAGACCGTGGTCGCACACACACTGGAAGCTGGGCAAACAGTGAATGGCGTAGCCGCGGCCGCGTATGATAAGCAAATTAAGGACAGCATTGCTGGGGAGAGTGTTGATTGGGTAGTCGCGGCCACGCACATAAAATCCATTGCTGGGGAGATGCCACAAATACTGTCCCATGCAGGTTTAGTAACTAACTATCTACTAACAACATGCCACCCAAAAAAAAATGAAACGTCAAGTAGGACAAAAGACACAGACACTCAAATTGTATATAAGCAACATCTCATGGAAGAACGGTCAGCTCAGCAAGTAAACATTAACAAAAGAAAGGCTGAAAGACAATAAAAAATACGATCAAATAGATCGATTGTAAAAAAGAAAATGAGCATCAGAATTTTCCCCGTATTGATTTGGCTCTATCCTCTACTAATTTACCCTTTACCATAAGAAGGCGACAATTTCCAGTTACATTAGCATTTGCCATAACAATTAATAAAGCTCAGGGGCAAACCTTAGAAAAAGTTGCCGTTTACTTGCCAGAACCAGCATTCAGCCACGGTCAGTTATATGTTGCATTATCAAGAGTTAGAAGTTTTACAGATGTTGTTGTCAACGTTGTAGATGGTCCTGAACAAGAGTGTTTACAAAAAATGTTGTCTATAATGAAATTTTATTGAAACATTTCCTGAGTTAAAAAAAGAAAAACATTTTCCTAAATATCTTCTTCAGATATTGTGTATTACAGATTGTTATAAAGTTTTACACTAAGGCAATATTAATTATACTTACTGTATTGTCATATACGTTTCTATTTTATTTTTAATATTATTTTGCTTTAGGCTTCTTGCAAAAATATTTTTAACAAAAAAATTAAGACAACAAACAGAATGAGGTCAAGGTCCCTTGCCATTTAATATACTGTAGACTGTTCCTAATAACGTTTATGCAATACTGTTTTAGTGCCCGTTATTGTAACGGGCTTAATGCCTAGTTTAGGTAATAAAAGAATTAGGCTTGTGCACAGAATTAGGGACTAATTTCCTTTCTTTTATGAGAAATTGCTGACCTCTTGATACTAACAGAACACCCTGTGATATTATAAATCAATGTGACAGTTTCTGAATTCTTACTTAAAACTATTTGAGCATATTTCTTAAAACTGTGAGTGCCCTGATGACCTCTTTATCTGAAAGAAGCAATGTACACATTCCAATTCAGGTAGTCGTAAGCTATTTTAATTTATATATAACCTCAAAATGAAGTGCCATGTGTTTTTTTTTTTTTATTAATACACTAACTAGATATATAGAGGGAGGCCCCACGTTAGGCAGCAGGATGTCTGATCTGACCAGTCAGTGGCACTGAGCTCTTACGCTATTCTCTTTGACTCACCAAGAATATAGAAATTTCTTTATACTTTAAATTGGTGTTTGCCTCCTGTTGTTTCCAATTTTAGCATCCACAGATTTTGGTGGCCTGTATGGGGACAGGAAATGCCAAGCGACAGCCTGAACAAAAGGACTGATTCCAGCTGGATCGGGAGGACCAGCTCCGGAAAAAGTTAGGACTGTCCTGCCTCGGATGAGTCCTGCATGAGGAGTCCTTGACTTCCTCTGATTTTTTCCTGGAAGTCGAGTGAAGTAGAAACTTCCACACAGAAGGAAAATTTTTGGTGAGTTCCTGGGGTCTTTTTGACAGGGAAAGATAATCTTAGCCGATTAAGGTGCCTCCGGACAGAAATAAAGGTGCTAGAATAGCTAGTGATTACAACCCTAGGAATTGAAAGGAATATTAAAGAAAGAATGGGTGGGAAGAACAAAAAGTAGAAAAGGAGCACTTTTGACCTGGGCACCGAATAAGTGAGGTGTTGAGAATGCTTAGTTAGTACGCTCCCTGGAACGGGACGGAGTTTAATACCGGCTCAGGGATAAAAATAAAATAAGGCGGGGCATGGGAATAACAGATAGGAGGGAAAACACCTCATATGGAAAATAAAATTAATATATTCATGTATTAGCATAAATAAATATAGGAAAATATATAAGCATTAACCTTAGTGGAAATATTAATGTAAGCAAGGCCTGCTAATGGTTAAATAAAGGCACAGGCCGTATTTCTTTTTTAATTGCAGCTTGGCTTTAGCTGCCAATATAATCTAGTGAGAGGACCCGGGAAGGGAGGAAAATAAGGTAAGGACAGCCCTAGGATGGAAGAAGGGAACACACCTGTTTTGCTCTCAGCTGACCTAAAAATAAGCGAATCAGAAAAATCAAGATAATTGACAAGAAAATAAAAATACCGTGGTCATCATAAAAGAATTTGACAGGCCAACTACAGGAAAGGGGAGTTAGAATAAGCAGCGAATGAGCTGCTTCAAGCGAGGTCAGAATGATAAGAAATGAGATATAATCTGTGATTTTTGAACTGTTCAGAGCTCAGGCTGATTTGGCCGAATTGGTTTGAGTCCGTGTTGTTATTTATTGCAATAAAACGATAAACTCTGTTTGCCTATCCCTTGACTCCTGAGAGCCTTCATTCCGGGTGAAGACCTTTGGTGTGTCTTGGCGCCGCCGATTTTCTCTTTGACACTCACAGGCGGGACAACAAAGCACTGTTGCGGGAGGGCGAGTCTCTCTTGTCTGTACGGTCTGGTCATATTCCTGCTCCAACGGGTTGATCTGATGTGGAAACCATGAGCGGTAACCAGCTGTTAGACGACTGAAGAAGGGGATCGGCGCTGAAAAGTAGAAGCCCCTTACCCAGTTGTCCGACAAAACTGTTAGTCCACTAAAGCCACGAAGATAGTGACCCGGGAAACTAAATGGACCGGGGGCAGAAAACCGCAGGGACTGAAACCTTATACCTTGCCCTATTGGTGCTCTCCAATAATAAGAAACACAAATAGTAAACCGGTCAAGATCCCTTTAGGAAATCAAAGGTCTCTGTTGGAAGGATTGTTTTCGGAGGAAGGAAATTGAATATTAAAGCCGACTGAAACTGGAAAACTTGGCTCTTCTGCTTTGCAGATCATGAATCCACGTACTCATCTGTGAGTGAATAAAGACTAGTTGATTGAACTATTCCTGTTACTTTCACAGTTTATTTGGGACCTGAACAGTTCCGCTCCTGCCGGGAACCTGAGTGAAGGTGCAAAGTGCTGACAGGAATAAGATTGGTGACCGGTGAGCACAACGGCTTTCCCGTCCGGGAGAGGTACTGGGGACGTAATGATAAGAGCGTCTCTTGGAATGAGACGGATTCCTAAGTAGACTCGTAATTAGAAGGGCGAGGTGGAAGTTTAGTAAAAGGGAAAGTACGTCCCGGTTGGAGAATCTCTAAAGCAGGGGTGTCGAACTCCAGTCCTGGGGCCTCATGTATAAATAGTGCGTACGCACAGAAATGTTGCGTAAGAACTTTTCCACGTTCAAATCGCGATGTATAAAACCTACACTTGGCGTAAAGCAACGCACTTTCCACAGTACCTCATACCTTGTAGTACACAAGTTCTCCACTCGGTTTTGCAGACTGGCGGCACCCAGCGTCAAGCAATGCTACTGTTTCTGTGTGGTTACACCTTATTTTCTAGACGCGGCTTTATAAATACACTGAAACTAACCACATATTGTTTATTAGTGTAATGCATCTGATTGAAATTAACTTGTAACAATATAATGGTCCATGGAATAGCCATAGTATTCCAAATATTATAACTGCTTTAGCGTTGTTACTCTAACTGACCCTTCTTCTTCTTCTTCTTCTGCTTCTTTCAGCTCCTCCCGTTAGGAGTTGCCACAGCGGATCATCTTTTTCCATATTTCTCTCACTGCACGACTCGGAGTATTTATATCACTGCATCTGAGTGTGAATCACAGCAGCAGCTGATCGGAAAGAGAATTATTGGTATACAGCTTCAAGCACACGCTGCCTCGGCCACGGCAAAATGTTTCAAAGCCCTTTCTGTACGGACCTCGTGGTTCAGAAACAGTTTCATCCCAAGAACTTTAAACGCGCTCAATCAATTGCTCCTTGTAGAACTGTTTATACTTCACCCCACTGTAAACTTGCACTACAGTTATAATATTACACAATCTGAGCCACTTTATAAAGCGCGTATTTACATATGATGATGATATCATTTTTAAGATGAAATGCAGCAAAATATGTTTATTAAATTATACAGATAAAACTTTAACTTCATTTAAATAATCTATATTCCTCACTTGGACTGTTGTGAAGGATAGAATAATTAAACATGTACTACGAAGATATTTCAATGTTCTTTAAACGTTTTGAAGAATCGGAGCTCTAAGCTTACAGATGGCTTAACATCTGTTACAGAGCTGATTGTCTGGCTTACTTGGAGAAAGAAAAGCAAGGACTGCAGGAGCGGCTACGGCAATATATATTGAATATTAAACAGAAAGAGAAAATAAAAACGCAGCGACAAATTTCGGCAAAAGTTAAATGCTTGTGTCTTGTGCATGAGGCGGCCATGCAGTGTCCGCAACGGACGTGGCCATCCACTGTGCATAAGCTACCTTATTGACATTGGCGGGCGAAGGAGCCACCGATTCTTCCTCTGCCCAGTGCCACCACAAGCCTAGAACCGCCCCTAAGTTCTGCTGCAATAAATTATTTCATCGAAGGTCGCACACAATCACTGCGCCGTAAAACCCATGTTTAATAACGTGCTTTAACTCCTATCATCATAAAAATGATATCACGTATACATCTCAGTATTTTAGTTATTCAGAGAGCTGTAATATCACAAATGTCATGGATTCTGTGTCCAGTTGGAGGAAGAGAGCCGGTTTAAGAAGCAAGTAGTGATTCACACACATAGAGCACATAGAAGATCAAATACAAAACAAAGCATTTAACATGCTACTTTAATTACGATGTGATTTGAGAAACTGGTTAATTAAACGACTTTAAGATGAAGTTTTTGATGTTCTAGTTTAATGACAAAATAAACTACGTGATTAAAGTGGAAATGTCGAGATTGAAGTTGACATTTCGTGCTTTTTCCCCACTGTGTGCCTTTTTTTTCTCTGTACCCTAATAAGATTTTATATGACACTCAGATAGTGGGCTACGACTCGCCTTTTCACGGCAACTTTATCTGAGCTTTCAAGTTTCTCCAACACGCTATGTCACTCAATCAACTTCCTTTTGTTGATTATACCACTGTTTAATTAAACAAATAGTATGTTTTTCCTTTGCCTCCACTTGGTATTCGGTAAAATTCTTATATTTTCCCCTGTGCTTTTCCCATTGTCTTTTCACAGAAGGCTGAGCTTAGGGGCTATTTATATTGATTTGCATATTCAAAGAGACGTAATTCTAGGAGGAGTTAGGGCGGGACAGAAGGCGCGTGCAGGAGCGTTACTTTTCAGGCTGACCGGGATTTATATAGCGGAAGAACGTGGAAGTTGGAGTACGCACAGTTTCCTGCATCTGGATTCATCTGGATTCTAGTCCTGGAGTTCTAACCATCCTCTTAATTAGTGACCAGTTTTTGCTGTTAATTAACTTCTTTTGCCTTAGTTTTAATTAACTTGACTCAGACACCTTAGTTGTTTCTTTTTTTCTTAATTTGCAACCAAACAATAAAGAGACCCAAAACAAGCTGCCACATGGCCATCAAATGCCCATCAAACAATATGCGGAAATAAAGAAAGGTGGAGGTCTCGGTAAGGTCGATCTCTCAGGCCACTAATATATTTCGACGTTGTTCTTAAAAAAAAAAGAAAAATCAACAGTTTGGGAAATGTGTGCTGTGGCAGAGTGAGAGCAGCAAGAAGCCATGGAATTAAATAATGAGTTCAATTAACAGCAAGAATTGACTTCTCGTTAAGCAATTGGTTGGAGTGAAATTGATTAGAATTCATTTCTGTTTGGTTGTCATTTAATGAAGATAAGAATTCAGTGGACTGAATCCTTAAAAGCAGGGCTATTAAAATGAAGGGAAAAGGAGTTAATTAGCAGTGAAAACTGATCACTGATTAGGAAAAGAGTTAGAAAGAAAACCTGTAGCCACAGCCGCCCTCCAGGCCTGGAGTTCGATACCACTGCTGTAAAGTAATAGGACAGTGAGCAGCATAAAGTGTGAATGAATTAGTGAGGTGCTGGGAATGCTGAGTTAGTACACTCCCTGGAATGAGACAGAGTCTTTTTAGAGACTCGGAATAAGCAATGGGGGGAGTGGGAACAATTGAAATTGAAGAAACAGGGTGTGAATGAGGAGCCGCTGTTCGGAGGATTGTTTTCGGAAAACGTACTAAGGAAGAAAAAAAAAGCGACTCTCCAAGACGCTACATAGAACAGAAAACAGGGTTAAATTTAAAAAATAATGTAAATGGTGGAATAAACAGAGCGAGCACAGGTGGCCAGTAGAAGGCTCGGGTGATATGAGTGAAATACAGGAAGTTAGGAAGATTGTACATAGAAATGCACGAGGGTGTTGTAGTAGAGGGCCATATAAAATGGAAATGTTTGATTGATGGGAATTGATAATTAAAGGCAAAGCCCATGAGGGACTGCAAAACCAAATGAAACTTATAGTACAAAAATAAAAGTTGTTCTTGATAATGCAAGAACCATCCCAAAAGTCCATACAAAAGAAGGAAAAATAATATAAATAAATAAAAGAAGAATAGATTATACCTTGATTTAGCGTCAGCATGCATTTCCCCTCCCATTGAGGACAATAGTCCATCACCACCCCTTGGGGAAGCTGGAGGAATTCATGAGGGAAGAAGAAGATGGTCCTGATGATTTCTATAATGAACAGTTTCAGAAAGAGAGGGATGAAGAAGAGGGAGAGGGTAATGATCACCACCGACCGCAGTTATGATCGGTGCAAGCAAGTACTGCGGCACAAAGACACGACTCGGGGGGAAAGGGATGCCTAATAAGCCCCGATTCTGAACCCTCAGGGGCAGTCATGAAAATGAAAGGATGGAATTTCAAGCACCATTAATACAAGTGCCCATTTCGCAATATAATGTACAACAGCCGGACTCAGATTAAAACCGTCCTACCTTAAGAAACTGGGACCTGCAAGAATGAAAAGAGGTGGTGCAGGAATTGCTGAACCAGTTCTTGATGGCGGAGCAGCAGTTAGATAACATGAATAAGCCCAATACTGCAGAATGGATTCATGTCCTTAAAAGGAAGGTCCAGGCTGAAATAATGAGAGAGGACAATGGACTGAGACTAGGACAACAGGGGTTTGATAGTGGCCAGATCAGTGTTCAGTGGACAATTACAAGCACAAATGAATACGAAATATGTATATCAGCCCTCTAATGCCCAGTGAACTTGTTTGGACAGACTTGATGGCCCGCCTGTGCCTTTACATCTCAGTTATGAAAAAGGGAGTGAAGGTCACATCAGAACAACACACCGCCCGTGCACTGACCACCACCATTACATACTCATATGCTGCCTTGATTGTTCATGTTTTTCTCAAAACAGCAAAAATCTCTTTTTTCAGTGTATTGCATGATTTTTGGACTGCATTATGATGAAGTCTGGCTCTCGGACTTTTTAGCTGCTGCTGTCAGAAAAAGAGACTATTTGCATAACGAACTGTTACATCCCAACCGAATTGGCTGGGGCAGTATCTCTCTTACGTCACAACTGCTTTTCTTCTGGAGTGGTTCTAATCCCACATATTCCCATTGCTAAATCTGCTCGCTTTCAGTGGTGTGATGTGAGACAATGGGTATTAGCATGTTAGGAAGGGGAGGATTGGGAGTATGTGGGACCAAATATTTGGTCCACCCCAGATAGATCTGTTAAGAAAATTGCAGTAGGACGATTTGTACCTGTAACCCGATCGCTCTGTCATTCATCTTCCACCTCTCCACCTACACTCATGCTGTTTACCCTTCAAATCTTTTAGTTAGACTCACCCCACTCATCTCTGTGGGTACAAGGGAAATAATATTTTGTCTGAATAGCTCAGGTTGAACCCTTGGTCATTTTTCCCAAAGTCATCCTCCCATTTACCTTGTGCACAATATCTTTTTCTGTTTGAGGCCAATGCCGGTATTACCATTGACCATGCTGACTTAGTTAAGGGGGTGCTATTATTCCAATCCAATACTCTCATGTGAACTCTCCTATTCTTCCAGTTAGATAAGCAGATAGCTTGTGACGGTTCATACAGGACCTCCGCAGACTCAATGCTGCTGTACACCTTAGGACTCCTATGGTCCCGAATCCTTCCACTATTCTCTCTGTTGTCCCGTCTACTGCTATGTGGTTTTCTGTTTCTGATCTTGCAAATGTTTTCTTTTCAATTCCTGTTCACCCTGACTCCCAATTCAGGTTCTCATTCACTTTTTAAGAGAAGTGTTGGATCTGAACTGTGATGCCACACGGATATCAATCAATCAATCAACATTTATTTATATAGCACATTTTCATACAAAAAAATGTAGCTCAAAGTGCTTTACAAAATGAATAGAAAAATAGAAGACACAATAAAAAATAAACACAAGTCAACATTAATTAACATAGAATAAGAGTAAGGTCCGATGGCCAGGGTGGACAGAAAAACAAAAAAACTCCAAAGCTGGAGAAAAAAAAAAATCTGTAGGGGTTCCAGACCACGAGACCGCCCAGTCCCCTCTGGGCAATCTACCTAACATAAGTCAAACAGTCCTCTTTGTATTTAGGGTTTTCATGGAAGGACTTGATGATGATGGTCACGTAGACTTCTGGCTTTCAGTCCATCAATGTTGGAGCATCATGATGCTTTGAGTAGGTGGTGGTGGCGCAGGCCGCCACCACAAAGAAACCGGAAAAAGAAACAGAAGAGAGAGTAGGGGTCAGTACGGATTTTGGAGCCACTGTGAATAGTTATTATGAAGAATTGAACATACAGAGTATCAGGATTAAGTTAAAGTGAAGTTATAAAGGCCATGTTAAAGTAATGTGTTTTCAGCAGTGTTTTAAAGTGCTCTACTGTATTTGCCTGGCGAATTCCTATTGGCAGGCTATTCCAGATTTTAGGTGCATAACAGCAGAAGGCCGCCTCACCACTTCTTTTAAGTTTAGCTTTTGGAATTATAAGGAGACACTCATTTGAAGATCTAAGGTTACGATTTGGAATATAATGTGTCAGGCATTCCGATATATAAGATGGGCGAGATTATTTAAGGCTTTATAAACCATAAGCAGTATTTTAAAGTCAATCCTGAATGACACAGGCAACCAGTGTAGTGACATCAAAACTGGAGAAATGTGTTGGATTTTCTTTTCCCAGTTAGGATTCTAGCAGCTGCATTCTGCACTCGTTGCAATGATTTATGTCTTTTTGGGTAGTCCTGAGAGGAGTGCGTTACAGTAATCTAGTCTACTGAAAACAAAAGCGTGAATTAATTTCTCAGCATCTTTCAATGATATAAGAGGTCTAACTTTTGCTATGTTTTTAAGTGAAAAATGCTGTCCTAGTGGTCTGATGAATATGTGATTTAAAATTCAGATTACAGTCAACGGTTACCCCTAAGTTTTTTACTTCCGTCTTAACTTTTAATCCTAATGTATCAAGTTTATTTCTGATAACCTCATTGAATCCATTATTGCCAATTACTAAAATTTCAGTTTCTCTTTATTTAGTTTGAGAAAATTACTATTCATCCATTCAGAAATACCAGTAAGACATTGTGTTAGTGTATCGAAAGAGTCGGAGTCATCAGGTGCTATTGATAAGTACAGCTGTGTGTCATCAGCATAGCTGTGGTAACTCACATTGTAACCTGAGATAATCTGACCTAACGGAAGCATGTAGATTGAGAAAAGCAGCGGACCCAGGATAGAGCCTTGTGGAACACCATATCGGATATCATGTGTCTTTGAGATTTGATTACCACAACTCACAAAGAATTTTCTACCTGCCAGGTAGGATTCAAACCAATTTAAGACACTGCCAGAGAGGCCCACCCATTGACTAAGGCGATTTCTAAGAATATTGTGATCAATGGTGTCAAATGCAGCACTCAGATCTAAGAGGATGAGAACAGATAAATGGCCTCTGTCTGCATTCACTCGCAAATCATTTACTACTTTAACGAGTGCAGTTTCTGTGCTGTGATTTGTTCTGAAACCTGACTGAAATTTATCAAGAATAGCATGTTTATTGAGGTGGTCATTTAACTGCATAATGACTGCCTTCTCTAGAATTTTACTTAAGAAGGGCAGGTTAGAGATGGGTCTAAAATTTTCAAAGGCAGAGGGGTCAAGATTATTTTTCTTGAGCAGGGGTTTAACTACAGCAGTCTTAAGACAGTCTGGAAAGACCCCCGTATCTAATGACGAATTAACTATGTCAAGAATATTGTCAATTAGCACGTCTGATATTTCTTTGAAAAACCTTGTTGGTATTGGATCAAGGACGCAGGTGGAGGGTTTCAGTTGAGAGATTATACTATGTAATTCAGGTAAATCTATCCTGGTGAAAGCATTTAATTTGTTTATAATGGAGTACCGGGCTTTGGAGGTTCTGCAGTGTTGGGGAGATATACTATGTTATCTCTAATATCATTAATTTTTTGATTGAAAAATACAGCAATGTTTTCACAGGTTTCACTGGAAGTATTCTGGGAGCATTCCTTTGTGTTACCTGGTTTAACAGACAATCAATTGTAGAAAATAAGACTCTGGGATTACTAGCATTGTTATTTATAATATTAGAGAAATAGCAGCGCCTCTCAAGACGGACAGTGTTATTGTATTCTGTTATTTTAACCTTCAATATCTCATAATGGATAGTTAGTTTAGTTTTCCTCCATTTACGCTCAGCTCTACGACATGTTCTTTTTAAACAGAGCCTCTGTATATATGTTAGAAGCAGACAATGGCCGACAGTGAAATGAATCGCGTTGCCGTCGTCATCGAAGAACTCCAGGCACTCGACAAACAAACAAATTCAGAAACTCCTGTCCAGACGAAGGTACCTCAGAGACTTGAAGACTCGGCTGCTTGGACAAACCACACCCAACAACTTTAGTCGGCATAACATCAACCCCACCTCGTGCCGCTCAAGTCCAAGGGCAAGTAAGCTTCACCCACGCGCCTCGTAGGAGCAACGACAACGCTGATGAAGACCTCGACGGGTTTCAGCTTTGCAGGCGGGGGTTCAAGGCTAGAACACCTCCATCGGCACAGGCGAGCATTCAAATCCAGAACCGATTCGACCCTCTCAGTCTGCATTCAGTCTGCCTTCAACACCGGGTGATGTAATCGTGGTAGGTGATTCGATTGTAAGAAACCTGAATATCACGTGCCCTAATCGAAAATCCTTTGTTTCTTGTTTTCCCGGTGCTCGAGTTCCAGATGTGATGAGACATATCTACAAGAAGCACAAGAGGGCAGTTGGATCCATTATTTTACACGTCGGCGTAAACGACATAAGGCAACGAGAGTCGGAGGTTCTCAAGGCTGACTTCGCAGCACTAGTTGAAGAAACGAAGGAGAGGACCCCATCCGCAAAAATCTTCATCTAGGGTCCACTACCTCTCGACAGACGATCGAATGAATACTACAGTCGTCTGCTGGGTTTAAACAACTGGCTGAGAGGCTTCTGCGAGAATCAAGACATCGGGTTTATAGACAACTGGGATCTTTTTTGGGAAAGGCCGCGCTTCTTCAAGCGGGATGGACTGCATCCGAATAGCTTTGGCGCCCGGGTCCTCTCCTAAAACATCCATCCATTATCCAACCCGCTGAATCCGAACACAGGGTCATGGGGGTCTGCTGGAGTCAATCCCAGCCAACACAGGGCACAAGGCAGGGACCAATCCTGGGCAGGGTGCCAACCCACCACAGGACACACACAAACACACCCACACACCAAGCTCACACTAGGGCCAATTTAGAATCGCCAATCCACCTAACCTGCATGTCTTTGGACTGTGGGAGGAAACCGGAGCGCCCGGAGAAAACCCACGCAGACACGGGGAGAACATGCAAACTCCACGCAGGGAGGACCCAGGAAGCGAACCCAGGTCTCCTAACTGCGAGGCAGCAGCGCTACCACTGCGCCACCGTGCCGCCCCTCTCCTAAAACATTGCTAAGGTAATTCGTCTATCTTGACTGTCTACTTCTACTTTTAACCCCTTACGTAATGCTACTGCTTTGATACGACATAATGGCTTAACAGAGTCTTCCGTTAAAGTGCACAGCATTAATAATCTAATAACAAATCTTAATGCACGTAAAAAATCTAGGCAGTGCGGCATAAACACCAATAATTTAATTGAAATTACTTCAGATCAACACTGCATTAAGACTATAAAAACGGATTGTAGATTACATAAAAAGTACACACAGAGCGGCGTTAACAAAAATAACTTAATTTTTGTTCCGATTACCAATAACACGCATAAAATTCAGTTCTGCCCTTCAGAAACATTAAATATGGCACTATTAAATGTTAGAGCTTTAACTAACGACATTTTTTATAAACGATCTTATTAGTGATAAAAAGATTGATTTTATTGCACTAAATGAAACATGGCTTAACTCAAATGACGCGGTTGTTTTAATCGAATCTGCGCCTCCGGATTACAGTTTTACTCGTGCAGACCGCCAGGGGAAAAAGGGGGGCGGATTGGCAAACATTTACTCGAGCCGGTTAAAATGTAAAGATGTTAGTTTTGGTAAATTTAAATCCTTTGAGTATCTCGCCGTTGTTATTCATGGAGATTCTCACGTTCTCGTATTATCCATGTATAGACCTCCTAAATATAACGCGTCTTTCCTTGAGAAATTCTCTGACGTAATGTCAATTTTAGTTACAAACTATGACGCACTCTTAATAGTCGGCGACTTTAACTTTCATGTCGACAATCAGTGTGACCAAAAGGTAAAGGAATTCATGAACCTCCTGGACTCTTTTGATTTGAGGCAGCTCGTTAATCAGCCTACACATAAAGCAGGTCATACGTTAGACTTAGTGATTACCAAAGGACAGAAAGTTGATATAAAGCAGGTCATACGTTAGACTTAGTGATTGCTAAAGGACTTAAAGTTGATATAAAGCAGGTCTTTGATATCGGTCTATCAGACCATTTCCTTCTACTATTTAATATAGAAATAAAGATAGAAAACACTCATGAGAAGCATTTTGTTAAAAAACGCTTCTTTGACTCATCAGCAGCTTTAAAGCTTACAACTATTCTAAACAATCAGTCCGTTTATAGTACCAACTATAATAGTGAGGATAATGTAAATAGTAAAGTGGAAAACTTTAATTCTGAAATAAGAGCTGCTGTTGACACAGTTGCACCTGAAAAGACAGTTAAAAAATCCTCTAGTACTGTTATTCCATGGAAGACCCAAAGAGTGTCTGATGTGTGCGTGTCTGTGTATGTGTGTATGGATAAGAATTAAAAAAGATAAAAATTTAAAGGTTATTAGCCAAAGGGAGGTGGTGTCGTGGTGCAATATGTAGCTGAGTTGCATTTGTGCTCTGAGGTGCAGGAATAATGCGAAGAAGACACAAAGGCTTTTTTGGTCTTCCTAGGGGAAAACGGGCACAAAGTGACCCAGGAAAAAGTTGCAATTGATTACAGAAAAATTAAATACCTGGGTCATGATTTGATTGCAGGAGAAAGTGCACGGTCTGCAAGGTGGCAAGTTATGTCCATTCTTGGAATGTTAGGATATTGCCGGCAATAAGTAAAAAAAAAAAATGCTGAAAAAGCACAGCCACTCCAAGATTTAGCGACCTCTTCTAATTTGGCTTTGACTGATAAAATTTCATGGATGGAGCAGGCTGAGAAGGCTTTAACTGATATAAAATACATCTTGACGTCTGCGTCTGCATTAAGACTTCCTGACTAATCTCGTCCTTTCACTCTGTTCGTGGACGATAAAGTGGGGTGTATGACTGCAGTACTAACTCAACAACAAGGACATAGACAAGGACCGGTCGCATACTATTAAAAAAAAATAAATAAATAAAACTGGATCCAGTGGCCGCTACAATCCCGGCCTGTTTGAGAGCAGCTGCTGTAACAACAGAGGCCATATTAGCGCTCAGATGTTGTTCTCATGAGTCCACTAACTGCTAAGGTACAACATGCTGTACATTCCATCTTAGTACAGGCAGGA
Source organism: Polypterus senegalus (assembly GCF_016835505.1). NCBI lineage: Eukaryota > Metazoa > Chordata > Cladistia > Polypteriformes > Polypteridae > Polypterus > Polypterus senegalus. The sequence continues at coordinate 242,114,184 of NC_053157.1, read as the reverse complement.
ACATCTCATTTGACAGCCGCGCTTGTGGTAGTGAAGTGTCAAACTCACACGGGGAAAACGAATCCAGTGAGTGAGGGAAATGTGCAAGCAGACATGTGGGCAAAGAAAACCGCCTGGGATCCTACTTCACCTCTAACCTCTTTATTTCTATAACAGGAGGAGGAACAAGAGTCACCCGAGGATGCAGTTTTATCTCTACAAACTGTAGCAATAGAAAAGGAGATTAAGACGTGGCAGAAAGAGGGATTAGAAAAAGATCCGAAAGGAATTTGGATCCATCCATTAACTAAATTTCCTTTTCTACCAAAAGCTTCCTTTCCAGGTATTGCAAAGGCTGCTCATGGTTTGGCCCACCCTTCCAGAAGACACAATGATGGCACAGGTGCAACAATCCTGTCATGCCCGAGGTTTTTCTAACTTTGCTGATCAGTCCTGTAAGAGGTGTACACTATGCCAAAGATTTAATGTAGGAAAAGGCTTGCAGGTAAGTCCGGCTGTAACACCAAACGCTGGAGGGCCCTTTGAACATCTGCAGATAGATTTTTTTTTAGCTAACCCCGTCTCATGGGTATAAATATTGCTTAGTAATCATCTACGTGTTTTCACGCTTTCCCATACTGGCACGCAGATGCCAAGTCAGTGGCCAAATCGCTAGTTAAAAAAAAAAAACATCATCCAACATTTGGGGTTTGCATCAGAAATTGCAAGTAAATCCTCTGTTACAAGAGCTGTCTCAGTGGCTGTAGATTGATGTCCACCTCTACGTCAAGTACCATCCACAGAGTGAAGGGATGATGGAGCATGTATAGTCCACCTTCAAAATTTAAATTGGCAAACATCTTTGAACAAACAGGCCTATCTTGGCCTGATGCATTGCCTTTGGCTTTGAATGACCTGCAGGGAAGGACTCATCGCCGAATAAGACTCTCCCCGTTGGAGATTCTTACTGGCCATCCTATGCTAATGTGCTTTCCGCACTGTAAAATTACTCTCCACATGGTCGACAGTGATCTTGCATCTTTTCTTTCTGGTCTGCATAGTGCCTTACAGATAGAGTACATGAATAAGTGAGTGAAACACGGTGAACTACCTCATTACCTGACACGTAAATTTCTATACCAACTGGAACCTGGATACTGGTCAGAGACACCCGAAGGAAACATTGGCATCAACCTCGCTGGTGGGGACCACTCCAGGTGCTGCTATCTGTACCCCCACATGCCGTGAAGGTTGAAAGACTCCTTTCTTGAATGCACGTCTCTCACTGTAAAAAGTGAACTGAATCATTAAGCTGTTGCTGCTGTTTGTACTTTCAGTGTTGAGACTCTGTCAAGGGATCGTTCCCTTTTACTTAGAGGATAATCTGCTGTATAATTAGACAGGTAAATGTTTATTCTATTAAATACAGGTATATTCCTATCCCCTTTCATATTTACCCCTGTAATTTAATCCTTAAGTGACAATTAGGTGTTTTGTGTGTGTGTTGGCATTTTAAGTGATTAAAATGAGGTGTGTTTTTGTTTCTTCGTTGATGTAATGGCACAGTTTGAGTTGTTTAATTGTGTGCAGAGTTGTTGAGGCTGAAAACTGCGCCGCTGCAGGCGTATACATCTCGTGTTGACACGTCTCAGAGACGAGTCCTTTGTGACAGCAGAGAGAGACTGAGCTTCACTGTTTATTGGATTGGTGAGGAGTCAACTTCTTTGAGCTGAACTAAGGTAAAGAGCCTCAAGTACATCCTCCAGAGTGGGCATAATATCCCGAGAACGTTGCAGTGCTTGATTCTCAAATGTTGTGTCTGTGCACACCCACAATTCATCAGGCTTCTTCACAATAACCATCTTGCTAATCCAATCAGTCGGTTCAGAAACCGAGGAAATATGGCCATCAGTTTCATATTTTTCAAGCTCGGCTTTAACATCATCCTTCATCTCAACTGGCACATGACGTGGGGACACTGGACTGGCTGTACTAATCTGTCCAGGTTCAAATGTGTGGTGCAAGGGAGGCAGTCTATTGGTCCTGTGAGACATCAGCATACATTTTAATCAGCAGGTAAAGGGCTCAGTCTGTGAGGTCCACCTCTGCTGGAATTGTAAAGCACGTTAGGCCAAGCCTTTCACACGCTAAGCCTGACAATAGAGGTTTCTGACTCCCTCTACGATTTCAAACTCCAATCTGTGCTTACGACATTCAGTGTCAAAGAGTCCTAAGGAGGTCATTGTTTGACCCGAGTACAGTTTGAACTTGGGGGACGCAGTTTAGCTCTTGGTGCTCGTCTCATGTTGTCCTCTAAGCAGATAACATTGCAGGTGGCCCCAGAATCTCACTGGCATTGCTGTGGTTTCTTGTGAAGCTGCAGTGTAACAAACCACTTCTTACCTCCAGCACCCATCGTTCCCATGCGCTCAGTAGGATAAACCTCATTATCAGTACCGCTGCCTGCTTGGTTTGCCTCTGGTTCAGTGGTAAGGAGTCAAAGTTCTTGGCTGGTTGACAGAAGTTGCATGTCTTTCCATATGCTGGCAGTGCTCCCTCCCTCATCCATGTGGACTGACACAATATTTACCTGTCGGACGATCTGTATGCAAGCCTGAGAACTGATTTATTTGAATTGGACGGGTAGCGGCATCCTAGAAGTTTGGTTTGAGGTGGCATTAACACCATCATGAAGGGTTTATCCAACTCGATCGACCAAAGTGTCATGTCAGTGGGCCCTGCTGATCGACGTGTCCACACTGCCATGGCCAGGGTGAGATCTCTCTCTCGTAATAAACGCCTGCAAGTTGTTTCATTTGCTATACCATATTCGTCTCTTAGTGCTCCATACTCACAGGGGGTGGATTTTTCTTTTAACCGAGTAAGAAAACTGTCAAATGGCTCCCCTTCATCCTGTGTGCGACTAGCGTTCATACATCACGTTCTTTGTAGATTTAAAGTGTCCCTCCAATGCTTTTCGAATAGCCGTTACATTGGTCTGCTCTGTGGTCAAAGATTCACGTTGTGCTCGTAGACACGTCTGCACTCGGCGCCCATGATACTCCGCAGCGTATTAAGCTCGATAGCAATGGCATCGTCTTCAAATTCTGACCTGAAAACATCCCAATCTGCGCCGAGGTCGCCACTCATTGTCATTGCAGTAGGAGTCACCAAAACTGAAATATAATAAAATGTTTGCGTGTTACTTACGTCACTGACGTCTGTCGGATCTTCAGTGACAAGAGAGATGACCCATCAGCAGATGATCCTAACTCTTGTCGGGCACAATCAACAGCGTTAAAACCTAAAATAAAAATACCAACTGCTGCTGAATCTGAACAACTCCCACCTGCTACCAGATCACCATCGGCCATTTGGAACTTTTGTATGTCGTTCTGATTCAAAGGCGAGTCCACCGAATCCTAACACACACTTCCAAGTTCAGCGTTAAAGGACATGAAAACTCGCCACAGTGCGATAAAGTCAAAGTTACTGACCCTTGTGCAGGTCGCTTTACGCTGATATATTACTGTTTAATTTCTACAGATGACAACGTGAAGAACACGTTACGAGGAGAAATTAGTCATTTAAATGAGGCAGGACTTGATAACATATTTTTCAAATTTGATATCGAGCTTTTGAAATAGTAAAATAGTTATAAAGTTTAAGGAGGGTGGCGCAGTGGGTAGCGCTGCTGCCTCGCAGTAAGGAGACCTGAGTTCGCTTCCCGGGTCCTCCCTGCGTGGAGTTTGCATGTTCTCTCCGTGTCTGCGTGGGTTTCCTCCCACAGTCCAAAGACATGCAGGTTAGGTGCATTGGGGATTCTAAATTGTGCTTGGTGTGTGGGTATGTGTTTGTGTGTGCACGCCCTGCGGTGTTTGTTTCCTGCCTTGTGCCCTGTGCTGGCTGGGATTGGCTTCAGCAGACCTCCGTGACCCTGTAGTTGGGATATAGCGGGTTGGATAATGGATGGATGGAAGTTTAAGGATATTGACATCAAATTTCAGAAGTTCGATATTACATTTGAAAAGTGTGTTATAACATTAAAAAAGCAAAATATCAAATTTTAAAAGCATGATATCAAATTTCCATCCATACATTATCCAACCCGCTATATCCTAACTACAAGGTCGCGGGGGTTTGCTCTTATATCATTGAAAGATGCTGAGAAATTAATTCACGCTTTTGTTTTCAGTAGACTAGATTACTGTAACGCACTCCTCTCAGGACTACCCGAAAAAGACATAAATCACTTGCAACGAGTGCAGAATGCAGCTGCTAGAATCCTAACTAGGAAAAGAAAATCCGAACACATTTCTCCTGTTTTGATGTCACTACACTGGTTACCTGTGTCATTCAGGATTGACTTTAAAATTCTGCTTATGGTTTATAAAGCCTTAAATAATCTCACTCCATCTTATATATCGGAATGCCTGACATGTTATATTCCAAATCGTAACCTTAGATCTTCAAATGAGTGTCTCCTTATAATTCCAAAAGCTAAACTTAAAAGAAGTGGTGAGGCGGCCTTCTGCTGTTATGCACCTAAAATCTGGAATAGCCTGCCAATAGGAATTCACCAGGCTGATACAGTAGAGCACTTTAAAACACTGCTGAAAACACATTACTTTAACAAGGCCTTTTTATAACTTCACTTTAACTTAATACTGATACTCTGTATGTTCAATTCATCATAATAACTATTCATAGTGGCTCTAAAATCCATACTGACCCCAACTCTCTCTTCTGTTTCTTTTTCCGGTTTCTTTGTGGTGGCGGCCTGCGCCACCACCACCTACTCAAAGCATCATGATGCACCAACATTGATGGACTGAAAGCCAGAAGTCTACGTGACCATCTTCATCAGGTCCTTCCATGAAAACCCTAAATACAAAGAGGACTGTTTGACTTATGTTAGGTAGATTGCTCAGAGGGGACTGGGCGGTCTCGTGGTCTGGAACCCCTACAGATTTTATTTTTTTTCTCCAGCTTTTGGAGTTTTTATTTTTTCTGTCCACCCTGGCCATCGGACCTTACTTATTCTATGTTAATTAATGTTGACTTATGTTTATTTTTTATTGTGTCTTCTATTTTTCTATTCATTTTGTAAAGCACTTTGAGCTACATTTATTTGTATGAAAATGTGCTATATAAATAAATTTTGATTGATTGATTGATTTGCTGGAGCCAGCCCCAGCCAACACAGGGTGCAAGGCAGGAAACAAACCCCGGGCAGGGCGCCAGCCCACCACAGAGCACACACATACACACACCAAGCACAAACTAGGGACTATTTAGGATCGCTAATGCACCTAACCTACATGTGTTTGGACTGTGGGAGGAAACCGGAGCACCCCGAGGAAACCCACAAAGACACAGGGAACAAAAGAACCCGGGTCACCGAACTCTAGGCAGCAGCGCTACCCACTGCGCTTCCCAATATCAAATTTCATAAAAAGAAAAATGGATTAAATGTTAAAGTGCCTGCCGTACTATGTAAGCATTTAAACTGTCATTTTTTAAATTAAGTTTCAAAAGCGTGATATCAAATTTTAACAACTCGATATCAATTTTAAAAGCAAGCATATCTGCTGATATGGAAAACGGATTAAATGTTAAAACGGCCTGCCATAAATAAGCGGGCAGCTCATCCTTGCAGTGGGCGTGTCGTGGTGTTGTGGGCGTCTTGGGAAAGACGTTGTGGGCGTCTCGTGTGCGTTCAGTGAATGACGTAGTAGATATCTTCCGCGTGCTGCAATTCCGCTCTGTTTGCTTTATGAGACCCTCGTGCTCAAACTTCTTCACGGCCACAAGATCAAGCAAAGGTTCGGAAGGTAAGACAAAGTCGAACGTGGGGATCGCGTTCGGGTGTGAATGCCGTCAGTGAGGAAGATCGCGACATGCTGAGAGACTTTAAATTTGAGGAGGTGCCTGACGCCGCGTGGTTAGCTTTTAAGTGTTGGGGATTGAGCGCTACGTGGAGGAGGCGGCACAGCAAATTGGGGGAGGATAGGTCGCGCACTTTTAGCTGCTGATACGTTAATTAATTTTCCGGTCGGTGTCCCGTGAAATGTAATGATACATCTGACTTGGCGGAAGCGCGTGAATTTGGGATTGCTTCCTCTTTCTTCGCGCTCTTGCACTTTACCACGCTGTTTTGGAGAAGGGTCTGGCTGCAGCCACTGTAAGGTGTTGAACTGCACAGTAAGCGAAAACACGTGACCTCCACAGTAGGCGAATGAATATAGGACCTACCCAATCACCAGCCCTAACCTTAAAACACTGGGGAAGGCAGCAACAGTGAAATTGCATGTCTAAGCTTAAGATAGTGGGAGAGGGGGCATATTCCTTCTTTAGCGTATACAATAACCTTTCGCGGAAATGTCCAGAAATTGTCCCGGACAACAAGTAACACGAGGTAGGACAGGATCCAACTTAAAAAGCTATTTCTTCCGCAAACTAAAAAAATCCAACCAAAAACATACATGGATGAACACCATTCCAGACAAGAGTAAGATGAAAACGGTTTCTTTTAACTAAATGAAGCCAACCCGAACAACCGGACGTACAAGGCAGGATAAAATTAAAAAGGCTAAACGGGACTAACTAATATAGGATCTACCCAATCAACAATCCAAACCTTAAAAAACAATGGGGAAGGCAGTAACATGCAAATAGCACGCTTAAGATAGTAGAAGAGGGGTGTTTTTCCGTCTACTGTGGAGCTCAACACCTTACAGTGGCTGCAGCCAGATGCTCTTGGGCTGTTTTGCCTTTTGATGTCACGCATGCTCCGAACTGTGCTGTCCGTCGGGCACGCGCTTGTTCAACCGCTCGCTCCCGCACGGCCCAGTCGTTCATTTCAGATTTTTCTCGAGCTCTGCGTGTTCTTTGTGTTTGTTCCTGTTTCCTCTAAAGCCGTCATCGGTAAACTTTATGAAAGTGGCGTCGAACGATGTAACTTTACAGAGCGTTCAGATTTCATTTCCAGCAGTTTGTCTTATACTGACACCTGTTAGAAATAATTTAAATGATATCATTTTTAGGGTATTTTCTAGTGATGTGCGGAGTGAAGTCTCACGAAGCATCAAAACGTTTGAAGCAATTGTGTCGGAAATCTTATCGAAGCTTCGAAGCATTTGACATTCGCCTCTCTAGTGACCCCTCCTGGCCATTTTCATTAACATTACACAAACTCATGATCCACTTCAATGACGTCTGTTAAAACTCTTTATGCTTTTACTTTTTTGCTGCTACAGACTGGCAATGAAGAGAAGGGTTCGTCAGCAGTTTCTAGTGTCTGATGTCTAAAAAAACATCCATCCATCCATTGTCTAACCCGCTGAATCCGAATAGGGTCACGGGGGTCTGCTGGAGCCAATCCCAGCCAACATAGGGCACAAGGCAGGAACCTATATATATAGTATATATATACACACACACTAACGCCGACAGTAAGAATGCACTATACGATAGCGAGAATTAAAAAAAAAATAAATAAATAAGACGCCTCACGCATGGATTCCCGGCTCTTTCAATTAATATTTAATTTTGCACCGTATTATAATCGCTCCTGTTATTAGTATTATAATTAACCTTCATCTTTTCTTGAGATCACATTTAATAGCCTCAAATGTTTTCTTTGTTCTGACTTAATTAAAACGGAGTAGACGGAACATAAAGGTTTATCCCTGTACTTTTGCCATGATATAGGTAAGCACATTTGAGAAAGGAAAGATGAGATCCTTTAATCACATATGTTATTCGATCAAGTATTGAAATATTTCATTTATTAATACTTTGCAATATTTTTTGGAGCACAAAAGTAACGAGTTCGGTACGAAGAAAAGACGCCGTCAATGGCTTAACTAACTAAAGTGGTTGCTTTTCAAATTCTGAGCGTAGTGCTAGCCTGAGTTCGATCAGAATTAAAGACTCATCAAAATTAATAATAATAAAGAAAATGACCAGGAGTGAAATCTTTACGACCAATTTGAACTAAATAATTTTGAGAGATACTGTGGAAGGATCGCATAAGAGATCTGTTCGGGAATCTCCAAAATCGCCATCAAAATGTGATGTCTAATTGCTGACTGCAGCTCACGTATTTACATTAATTCATCTTCTGCTCATTGCCATTTGACGTCCATGAACCCCTCCATTGAATAAGGTGATAACAAAGCCACTGTGGTAGATCAGGTTGAATTTGCTCTGCTGCACCAAACATTCAAAGGTATCAATCCGGAGCACATCAGAGAGGCTGAGAGACACGGCGCAGATCAGTCACCGACACACAGACACACACGGGACACTCCAAGGTGAGCAGTGCACATATCAAGGTCGGCATTAAAGATCCTCTTGAGTGCTGAGGCAACAAAAAGCAGCGGGATAAACACATCTGGAGCTGCTGTCGAAAAAACATTTGCTTTTAACAGCAGCATCCCTCCCTCGTGAACACATCTTCAAGGTCCGGACAGGTGATCAGTAAAAAGTTTTTTAGTCACAGCACAGTGCAATAATAAAACATTTCCTAAAACATATAGTTGTCCAGTCTGTATCATTCCTAAGCAATCTTCCAGTAATAGAGGCGCAATCCCAGTTACTAACACATTAACACTCAAAGTAAGAACACATTCCACCTTATCAATTTAATATTTAAAAATGTATACCTCTGAAACCACCATCAACAACTACAATAACAGTTAAAATCGTCATTCTAATAATTTGTTATAAAAATTAAACAAGAGGCCCATTGATATGAAATGTGTGTATATATAATATCTTTATTAGGGTTAAAAAAGAATAAAAAATTTTAAAAATAAAACAACTGAGAAATCACATGTACATAAGTATTCACAGCCTTTGCTCAATACTTTGTCAAAGCACCTTTGGCAGCAATTCCAGCCTCAAGTCTTTTTGAATATGATGCCACAAGCTTGGCACACCTATCCTTGGTTAGTTTTGCCCATTCCTCTTTGCAGCACCTCTCAAGCTCTTCAGGTTGGATGGGAAGCGTCGGTGCACAGCCATTTTAAGATCTCTCCAGAGATGTTCAATCAGATTCAAGGCTGGGCTCTGGCTGGGCCACTCAAGGACATTCACAGAGTTGTCCTGAAGCCACTCCTTTGATATTTTGGCTGTGTACTTAGAGTCGTTGTCCTGCTGAGAGATGAACCGTCGCCCCAGTCTGAGGTAAAGAGCACTCTGGAGCAGGTTTTCATCCAGGATGTCTCTGTACGTTGCTACAGTCATCTTTCCCTTTATCCTGACTAGTCTCCCAGTTCCATCTCCACAGCATGATGCTGCCACCACCATGCTTCACTGTAGGATGGTATTGGCCTGGTGATGAGCGGTGCCTACTGTCCTCCAAACGTAACGCCTGGCATTCACACCAAAGAGTTCAATCTAAGTCTCATCAGACCAGAGAATTTTGTTTCTCATGGTCTGAGAGTCCTTCAGGTGCCTTTTGGGAAACTCCAGGTGGGCTGCCATGTGCCTTTTACTAAGGAGTGGCTTTCGTCTGGCCACTCTACCATACAGGCCTGATTGGTGGATTGCTGCAGAGATGGTTGTCCTTCTGGAAGGTTTTCCTCTCTCTCCACAGAGGACCTCTGGAGCTCTGACTGAGTGACCATCGGGTTCTTGGTCACCTCTCTGACTAAGGCCCTTCTATCCCGATCACTCAGTTTAGATGGCCGGCCAGCTCTAGGAAGAGTCCTGGTGGTTTCAAACTTCTTCCACTTACGGATGATGGAGGCCACTGTGCTCATTGGGACCTTCAAAGCAGCAGATATTTTTCTGTAACCTTCCCCAGATTTGTACCTCGAGACAATCCTGTCTCGTAGGTCTACAGACCATTCCTTTGACTTCATACTTGGTTTGTGCTCTGACATGAACTGTCAACTGTGGGACCTTCTATAGACAGGTGTGCGCCTTTCCAAATCTTGTCCAATCAACTAATTTACCACAGGTGGACTCCAATGAAGCTGCAGAAACATCTTAAGGATGATCAGGGAAACAGGATGCACCTGACCTCAATTTGGAGCTTCATGGCAAAGGCTGTGAATACTTATGTACATGTGCTGTCTCAGTTTTTTTTTTTTTAATAAATTTGCAAAAACCTCAAGTAAACTTTTTTCACATTTTTCATTATGGGGTGTTGTGTGTAGAATTCTGAGGAAAAAAAAAATAAATTAAATCCATTTTGGAATAAGGCTGTAACATAACAAAATGTGGAAAAAGTGATGCGCTGTGAATACTTTCCGGATGCACTATATAATTTATAGATTTATTTTTTGCCACCAAGTATTATCGGGCACAGTCATTTAAAATGTATTGATCATCCACAAACATTCATTTCAATGGGAATTCTGTCGAGTTTTTTAATTCTGCTGATGCCATATGTACTTCAAATGGCAGCTCGATGAATAAAGAGTTGGAAGCACTAAGCAGAAAAGTGCACTGGAATCGTCAAGCTTGGTTAGAAGCCTCGAGCAGAAATGGTCACTGGTTACTGAATCTTTGTGAAGCCTCAGCACACTGAAAGGCATTGACCTCTTAATTTTGAGAGTCTATCTGATACTTAACTCTCTAGTTATATTTTGTAATTCATATTGACATTACACATTTCAGTTGATATGGTTAAGCTACAATTCAGGTAGTTGCTGAGAATTAATTATTGTTCTTGTGGATTGCTGTGATTTCTTTTGTCTGATACATAGTGTCAAAGATATATTGTCATATATCAACTTTATATATATATATATATATATATATATATATATATATATATATATATATATATATATATATATATATATATATATATATATATATATATGAAAAGATTAGGTAAATTGTTCAACCTATTTATGGAACACTTAATTTTGTTCAAACCGTACGTCATATAGTATACAGTACATCTATAAATATAATTTTTCGTCTTCATTAGAAGAATACAACAATGATACTCTCGTATCAATTAAACCATTTTAACGTGCATATGTCAAACAACATATTTCATCCGCCGCAGTAAGAACAGTAGTAGTAGTTCAGTTGTGCAGAGCTCGTTAATTATCCCGATTAGGTGGCTCAGTGGTGTTGTCGCTCAGGTTCGCGTCGCTGATCCTCCTCTTGTGAAAGTTTTTTTTCTATTCCTCCATTTAACAAGCTTGGACGGATAGCGAGCGAATCGAGCTATCGAGGGAAGGTTGGGCCACCGTAGTCGGGCAGAGGGCACACGCCCTTAATTATATTGTGTATGTAAAGAGTTTCACTGTAAAACGTAATAAGCTTCATATTTGTGTGTTTGGAGACCCTGGTGTCGTACTGAATTTGTATTTTAGATAAACAACCTACTGTCCATTATGCCTAAATGTGTCTTTTGTTTTCTGATCGCTATACGGCACTTCCAACTTGGGACAATTCGCTATAAACAATTTCAGCCAATCAGCGCCTTCTAAACATGCAGAACGACAGTGTGATCCTTTATTATTACGGCGCAGCATCTTCGTTTCAGTCAGTCATTGTCCTGTTAGACTATTTACTGTTAAGTGCTACTTGAGCTACCGTTTATAGTACAACAGGTGAACTACGTAGTTCATAAATCGATATTGAAATGCACACACAAGTCTCCTAAATTATTTATTGAAATACCTACATTTACAGTGTCCCTTTTAGGAAGTCGTAGTTTTTGCTTGTTCCTGTTATTAAGAATTATAATTTCTCAGTGTCACATATTATTCGTTACTACTCATGAGTCCCGTATCATTGAGATTCTGTTTTATATTCTTGTGACGATGTGGGTTCTGGCTCCACACTCCCTTTGCTATTGAAGCACTGGAACCTCACACCGTCGATAATGAAACCGAGTGAGCTAGTCAATGGAGGCAATAATTGAGCATCTTAGCAAGGGAAGGTAAAAGTGCAAAAGTGCTTTTATTTATAATTGTCCATCAAATCAAAAACAGTGTTCCATAAATAGTGCAGATCTTCAAGTTCTTCAATAAATAAATAAATAATCCATTAAAAGAACACATGGGAGTAAAACCAATATATAGAAAAACAATCCTTAAAATCGAGAGGTTAAAATGATCAGGAAGCTGTCTTTAAAAACAACAACAAATAAGCTTGGTGCTTCTTTTCTGTATGCGTCTCACCTGCTTATCCCGTACGGGCTTAGCAGCAGGCAAGACGCTCTCTGCAGCTGCCCTCCTACATCACACGCTCGAGACTGGAGACCTCCCGATCCCTGGCTTCGGTCTGGCACTCATCCCAGTCCCGAGACTTGATTACCCTCAACGGCCAGGTCGCCCACGTTGGGGATTCCATCACCAAGTCTCCCGACTTCCGCTGCCTTTTCCATGGCCTCTCTGCGGCCCGTCGCTTTCACCTTGTCACTCCCGCTACCAGATCACTCAGCGGGAGCGACATCTACACAAACACCTGGGTGTCGGCCCAACACCCAGCTTCCTCGCAGCTGCCCACGAGCGCTCGATCGCGCTCACCACACGCTCGCGTGTCCGTCTCTCTCCTGCACCGCTTGCTTCCACGCTCCCTGTAACCTCCGTCCGTCCGTCCTCTCCTCTCCTTTCCTTTCCTTTCCTTTCCTTTCCTTTCCTTTCCTTTCCTTTCCTTTCCGATCGATTCTCTCTCTCTTTCTCCCCAACCGACTTGCGCTTCTTTTAAAAACGTGAGGGGCCATCACAGCTGCAGCATTAGCCACGGGAGCAATCACGAATGTGGGCAGTTCCTCACCTGTGCACACGGTGAGAAACGCCCACATCGACGACCGCCCCGCGGCTCGCTACAACAACGCCCCCCTCACGAAGCCGCCTCGGGTGCGGTGATTATTTATTTAAAATCAATGGCCTTTTCTCCACGAGCTGTGGACCCATAACACCACAATTCTGTATAAGGAAACTTTTTAAAAGGAGCGTTGATTAAATTGACTAGACTTGTCATCTTCTTAAAATGACTTTATTGATTTGATGTTGACAATTAATCATAAGGTCAAACATCAAGGAGGATTTGAGTTTGGATGGACTGCTCTGTTTCTTTGTTTTCGTGACATCGCGTCAGTAGAGAGTGCGTCACGTTAACAATGCATTGTGTCTTAAACATAACCTATTTTAGATTAAGGACACACCTTACTAAATGCATGCATGTGGTTGCTCAAACTGCTATTATAGTGCATTCTATCTTTCAAAATATTTGAAGTTATTTTTATGGTATTTTTAGTACTAGACGGCATGTCTGACATATCTGGAACCTCGTTCAATAAAGTAAAATTCCGTTAATGACATTAATTTATTATGTTACAAAATAAATGATGATCTATAACACAACAAAGCAATCAAAAGGCATGCAAATGAAGGTCTAAACTTTCGAGTTCTCAGTAAAAGAAACTTTTCAAATTGTTTGTATTGAACAGTTATTTAAATGATCCAGCTTATTATACAGTTCATGGGTACCTCCATTTCCATTGTCTGTCTTGAATTGTGTTTTCTTAATTTTGTTCTACGCTGCTGCTATAATGTTGATAAATTTCAAGTGGAGTTTTTAAACTTTCAAACGTTTACCTGTTTTTTAATTTTAATGCATAATTGTTCTCCCTGGGAGCCTAACGTATAAGTATGAACTTATCAAAAAAAGTGAAGCAAATCTCTTAAATTGCTTAATAGATATTATATTGTTTGTTTTTCTAAAGAAATGTAAAAATTAGCATTACTGAAAGTTTCTCTTCCATAAACGACTTTTTTATTTATTTTGGAACTGAGCTAACAGATTTTAAACTTAACTTTAAAAATGTTTTGTTTGGGTCGATACAATAATTAAAAGTCCATTTTTTAGTGATTTTTAAATCCTTTAATCGCCATATACCATTTCTTGTACTGCATTAGGAATTTTTTCATTTGTCGCATACCCCAACTTACTCTCCAAACGGAGATATACTTTTTTGTAAATAAGATTACCGTTATTAGCTCATCGGTCTCACTGCCTGCTCAGATTCATCTCTTCCCACAGTGTGTTCAGCTGTCTTTGACCACTTTGTGCCTGTGTGTGTCATCGTCTTTGTTGTCTGATTTGGTGCAACGCCTGAATCCTACAAATTGCCCCCTGGACAGCAGTGCCCCCTCTTGATTACTTAAGGGTTTTTTGATTCTGTCACACCAAGTATTGTTACCTTAATAAATATTAGCTTGATTTCTGGTTGTGTTCCTGCTGCCTTGAAACACGATGTGGTGCAGAGAAGTATTATAAAAAACAAAATAAGGACCCTGTAATGTGCCAAGTTTCAGGCCATTGTCTAAACTGCCTTTTTTATCTAAAGTCTTAGAAAAAGTTTTCATAACTCAAACATTTCTAGATGAAAATAGTATTCTGGAAAAACTCCAATCCAGATACAGATGTTCTTGCAGCACTGAAACATCCTTGTTAAAGGTTTACGATGACCTCCTTTTCCCTAATGCTGGAGATTCTGCCATTCTTGTACTGCTAGATCTTACCTCAGCTTTTGATGCAGTGGATCTTATGATTCTTATATCCTGCCTTGAACTGTATGTAGTCATCCAAGGTAATGCCCTGAAATGGTTTAAATCTTATCTAAGAAATAGGAGCGTTTCTGTTCATTTGGGTGAGTTCTCATCCTCTGTAGCTCCTCTTACTTGTGCTGTTCCATCCTTGGACCAGTTCTCTTTTTGATAGGCATGTTACCTTTAGGCTCCATTGTTAACAAGTATGGCTTCTCTATACTGATGACACTCAAATATATATTTGCCACTAAAATCAAAGTGATAAAATACAGACCCTCCATGCTTGAATGATATAAAAACCTGGATGGCAATTCATTTTCTTAAACCAAATGATAATAAAACTGTGATCATGGTTTCCAAAAGTTAAAGTTTGAGTGTCTCTGATGTTGCTCTTGGACCCCTTGCCTTATACAGTATGTATCATAAAGCTTCAGTTAGCCCAGGTATGATCTGTGACAGCTTATTCAAACTTGACAAACATATAAATTGTGAGGTTAAATGAAGCTTTTCCAGCTGAGACTTTAAGGTAAAGGCTTTTCTTTCTTTCAGTGATATGTAGGTGTTGGTCAGGCCTTGTTATGACACCTACAACTATTCCACAACTTTGCTGTTCGCTTATTGAAGGCTCTCGTAAGTGTGGCCATATTTCACCAATACTGACCTCGCTTCATTGGCTTCTGGTCCATTTCAGAGTTGATTTTAAAATTCTATTTCTTGTTTTCAAATATTTGAATGGATCAGCCCCATCTTGCCTCTTGGAACCTCTTCACTTGTATGTGCCAACAAGAGCCCTGCGGTCTACTAGCCAGAGGCTCTTTGATGTGCTGAGGTTGAGGCTGAAGCAAAGGAGGAATCGGGTGTTTGTGGTGGCTGCTCCTTTTCTCTGGAATGGCTCGCCTTATTTTGTTAAGTCTGCTCCAGCACAGGCCATTTTAAGTCATCATTAAAATCTTATTTCTTCTTGCCGCCATTTGACCCTGCAAGAGGTTGACATTGTATATATTGGCTCACCTGCATTCATGATTAGAAATATGTATTTATGTGTATTTTATGTTTATCTTTTATGTAAAGGTTGGTTTTTCTTGCAGTTTTGTGCTGTGTACATACAGTATATTTGAACTGCTTCTTTACCCTTTCTTGTACAGCACTTTGGTTCAGTTCTGGCTGCTGTTGTAAATGTGCTTTAAAAATAAAAATTGCCTTGCCCTGCTTTATAAAACATTATTTTAATACATAACACTAAGAAGTGCAGATCTGAGACAATGGACTGTAAAGATGAAGTTGGTTTGCAACATTTGTTACAAAAAGTTAAAGAATATATAAAATATAGAACAAGAATTGTAGGTTGTAACTGAACAATGAGGATCATGTATGTTTGTTACATTTTCTGACAAAGCAGTCATTTTCTTTTTTCCTCTCACGTTATCTAAAAACTGCACTGTGCTGGATGTTGGAGAAGGATGGCTGACGTTTCTTCTAAAAGTAAAGATCTGAAACCTGCTGAACGCAGTGCTATGGAACAGAATAGCAAGACTTTTTTTTTTTTTCATTTCAAATATAGTGCCAAGTCTTTAATTTATTGAACCATTATTGAGAAGACAAAGTCTAAACCTGAAAACGGAGAAAATAATCCTAAGGAAAATGAAAAAAAAGTACCAAAACAATAAGCACAATAAATGACCCTGTCATGGCTGTCCATTATTTCTGTACCTTCTGATTTTTTGTTTGGTTCTTGGCCTTCATATAGAAAGGCGTTTGCTCGCTCAGTCCGATGTGAGCAGTTACTTCAGTGATTTCAAAAAGAAGCACTAAGTTTATATTGCTAAACATTTTGACTATTTCTCTTTGATTAACAATATGACTAAGTTTATTTGCCACATTACCACTGAAGTGAATAAAAGTTATTAAAGGAAATTTAAATGTCATTTACCCCTTGGTGCTGGAGTTCTCAAGTAACATTCTACACCTGATCTTCCTCAAAGCCGGCCTGTCATTCTTAAAAGAACTGAGCAGAGTCACGTTGGATTACAGGTGTCGCGCACTTTTTAGCTGGTGCTATGTTAATATATTTTCTGGTTACTGTCCCGTGAAATGTAATGCTACATCTGAATTTGTGGGAGCGCGTTAAACTGGGATTACTGATGGGCTGCTCGATACTGAGTTGTTGCTGCTTGTTTCAAATGCGCCTGTCACGTGATTTCATGGCACGCTACAGTGTGTATTCGTAAAATCCCTCTGCAATGATAGTCTACTAGTGCCACTATCTTACACCACAGCATTCTGTCGAGTCCATTATTAAGACTGCAGTGTATTTTTACCACTGTCATTTATGATTAATGGTTCTGAAAAATAATAATAATTAAAGTGGATATGAGATATTTATCGTTACTAAACAACGTCTGAAGAAAATTTAAATTAACATAACAATACAAATTTGTGTCCGCCTAATTTTAATTGATTGACGTTGACTTAAGTGTGGGCTCTACTTGATCGAGTCAGTCAGATTAAAACAAATGTTTGACAGTTGCTGTTTACTCGAATGTCCAAATGAAACAGTCGCCTACATTTAATAGGTCACCTTAAAGACGGGCTATAAACGTATTACAATTTTAAACACTGAATGAACTGTCAGAGTTAAATCTTCACTTCTATAATACACTAAATCTAAAATGTGTTTTATTACTTTCTTCACTATTTATCAACGTTTATTTATTTTAGCAGATCAGCCTCAGTTCTTTGTTTGCTGATGTCTGTCAGATATTCTGCGCTCTTCATGTCTGTCCTCAACATACCAGCAGCTCTAGTGAGTTTCTTGCCTGTGGATCTCATAATCAAGTTTGTTTTTAGTTGTATTATGATTACAAAATATTATAAATCACATACTTGACACTCTCACCTTCATGTATCAGGGAATAGACAACGTTAAGACAGCTGGCAATAAAACAGTGACTTTAAAGAATCCATTGGCTGTCTCTACATGTTATCAGTGTTAAATGTAAGACACACTCATAGTGCTAATAGTTACATTTCAATTATTATTTTTATAATGAAGTTTACCATGTTAAACGATCTGTGAAGAGTAAATATTATGCCTTAAAAAGAGTAATAATTTTGATGTTTTTATGACTGTGCACCTGTTAATCAGGGTATTAAATTATTTGACTTAACTGGATCTTTATTACTTTTGGGATTTTAAATACATAATATCATTAAATATATGTTTATTATAACAAATATTTACTTATGCACAAGTTACATTTAGAGATTGAAACTTGACAGATCTTTATTTGTAGTTCATATCTCATTTGTCCTCCATTTGACTCCATCATGTCCTAGTGGTGTGCTGAACACGTCAGCCTGTCTTTAGTGTCTCTGAGACTGGAAGAGGCCAGGAGTACAACAGGCACTGATGGGCATCAGCATCACGACTGGTAACAAAATAGAGATGTCAGATAGTGCAGCTGGGCATCATCCTATATGAATACACAAGCAAACAGCATATCAAGAGCCCACCGAGTCTGTATACTCCAGTATGGCTCTGACATAAGAACCTGTACAGCTGTAAACGACTCCACTTTACTGTCATGTCAGCACACACTGCACTGAGTCTGTCAAGTCATAGCCATTAAATAATTCAATCTGAACAGCTGGGAATTTATTTTGACAATGATATTTCTGGTAAGGCATTTTTTTCTTCTTTATCATACATATATATATATATATATATATATATATATATATATATATATATATATATATATATATATATATACACATACACACACAGTGGGTACAGAAAGTATTCAGACCCCCTTCAATTTTTCACTCTGTTATATTGCAGCCATTTGCTATAATCATTTAAATTAATTTTTTCCCTCATTAATGTACACACAGCACCCCATATTGACAGATAAAACAAGAATTTTTGAAATTGTTGCAGATTTATTAAAAAAGAAAAACTGAAATATCACA
The DNA here is from genome assembly GCF_016835505.1 of Polypterus senegalus. Taxonomy (NCBI): domain Eukaryota; kingdom Metazoa; phylum Chordata; class Cladistia; order Polypteriformes; family Polypteridae; genus Polypterus; species Polypterus senegalus. Next base: position 242,095,699 of record NC_053157.1, on the reverse strand, counting down.
TGGTCCTAAGTATTCAGACCCTTTGCTCAGTAGTTAGTAGAAGCACCCTTTTGAGCTAATACAGCCATGAGTCTTCGTGGGAAAGATGCAACAAGTTTTTCACACCTGGATTTGGGGATCCTCTGCCTTTCCTCCTTGCATATCCTCTCCAGTTCTGTCAGGTTGGATGGTAAACATTGGTGGACGGCCATTTTTAGGTCTCTCCAGAGATGCTCAATTGGGTTTAAGTCAGAGCTCTGGCTGGGCCATTCAAGAACAGTCACAGAGTTGTTGTGAAGCCACTCCTTCATTATTTTAGCTGTGTGCTTAGGGTTATTGTCTTGTTGGAAGGTAAACCTTCGGCCCAGTCTCGTGTTGCAATTCTTTTTTATGTTTCCCCATGTATACCGCTGAGCACGAACTGCATAAAATGCTGTACACTGCGTTTCGTGAATTAAAGAGGACCGTGCGCAGATTGTTCGTGGGTTTGTGTGATATTCTGACGCCTGACTTCAGACACCATGTGGTGATAAGGGAGTGACTGCCAGGCGGGGTGGGGGTTCTGATTTAAGTCTATTGTTTGCTGAGTTTTTGGTGTCTTCTGTGTAGGCTTCGATTAATGAATGTTTTTGAGTATCCGTTTGAAGTGAAAAGATGGAAGAGATAGCGTCTCTCTTTCATTTTTGTTTCCTTCATATTACAATGGGTGTTGACTCTTCTGAATAGACTTTTAGCACAGCTCCGGTTGTGAGATACCGGGTGGTTGCTGGTGAAGTGTAATATCTTGTCTGCGTAGCATTCTTTATGGTAAACACTTGTGGTCAGGGTGGCGTCATTATTTCTTTCAATGTAGATGTCCAGGAAGCTGATGTGTCGGTTAATTTCTTTCTCCATTGTGAATTGGATTGCAAGGAACATTGTGTTGATGTGGTTGTAGAATTCATTCAGCTGATCATTTTTTATTATGACGAATGTGTCGTCTACATAGCGGAGAAAGAAATTAACTGACACATCAGCTTCCTGGACATCTACATCGAAAGAACTAATGGTGCTGAAAATAAAAATAAAGGACCGTCTGCTCCCCAACACCACATGACGTCCCACTCACTGTCTGCTGGTCCATCAATGATCAGACCTTCTGCTTCTTACTCACGGAGACACTTTCTATACTCATTAGAGATTCACTGAAGCCAAATGAGCCTCTGGCATCAGCACATCCACACAGATGTGAACTCTGTTAATCTTTACAAAAGTACCTCCATCACTTCATCAGGTAGTTGTAGAGGCCATCTGTCAGCTCCTCATCTTCTACTGTATAGAGATCATTACCCAGTGACCTTTAGGATCTTCATCATTTTTGAACCATTTGGATGACACCTTTTTAGATACAACAGCCTGTTGGACAAGCAAATCCAAGAGTTTGGTGCTCTAAAGTCATCATAGCTCTCTGCTACTAGATAGATTACAATAACAAAGTTTTACTTATTATCTGAACTAAGTTAACAACAAGAGATCATGTGCTCCATGGCCCTTTATGATGAACTCCAACAGTTTCATGTTGAGTTCTCCTGGAGGTCCTGCTGATCTCTGCAGCCTCATTAACCTGAGCCTCCTGTTCTCGAGTCAACCGCCCCACTTCAGCCACACAGCCAGGCAGCTCTCCAACACGGTGGACACACAAATAAAACATCAGACTGTCACAAGTAGTGTTTGTCTTGTGCAAGCTGTCTGGTTTGGGTCTGAACATTCCTGTTTTCTCATAAAAGTGGACACTTTGGAATGAAGTTCAAACTGTGAGAATTACTCTGTGCTTCACTACAAAAACTCTCGTTCATGGTTATCTCAATAGTTTTTTTTAGAATATGTCAATTATTTCAGAGTATTATGACTACCCCAATCTGGCCACTACCTAAAGTCATATGCAAGTCACAGGCATGTCATCCTATGATAAAAAGGATAAATACAGTGCTCTCCATTATTATTGGCACCCCTTGTAAAAATTAATAAGAAGGGTTAGAAAAAAAATCCCTGTTTGCTGAAGAAATGTCACCTTGGACTGAAAAAATTAGAAACATCAGACTTTTGATTGAAACAATTTCATTCAAAGAAAAACAAAGCCCTCATCAGGAAATATTTTTAAAATTAACATTGTTATAAGGGGTGTCATTAATAGTGGAAGGCATGTTAAATGAATGCCACAATTAAACGTGTGCCACACATGGAGAAAAAAAAAATATTATCAGCATCTCTAAAAGACTGAGAGCAGTAAAATCAAAGGGTTCCTCCATAGTCAGATAAAGAGCAGACTGAGAGAGAATAAGAGATAAAGTATTGAACTCCTACACAATCTAAATACACATGTAAAGTTACATAAAGCTTACAGTTCATATTCAAACACCATCAACATGTGTACTCCACAGTCTACTGAACCAGCAGTGATGCTGTAGGAAAGAAAAAAAAATGACACACACGAAAGTCGAACACTACAAGTGAATTACAAGTTTAAGAAATGGGTGTTTGGAATTTACCTGATTTTTCATTAACATCCAATTTCCAGAAGATATTTTCGTAGCAAGCTGGTTGAAAGGAAAAAATCTAAATGTCCCTTGGAATTAAATCGAAAGGCTCTGTGAACATCGTGACTGTCAGTCTGACTCACGTATAATTTAGTGGCGCACTGCCCATTGCAGGAAAGTCTTTAACAGTTTAGAAATGGCAGGCATCATCTGCACAAAACTACCATGAAATTCTATTAAGATTCACAGTATATAAACATCACAGATTATTTGGTATTACAATTTAGACACATTACTCCAACATAAGGAACTCGGCTGAAAAGAAAAAAAAGGTAATATCGTGCACCACTGTAGTCAGTCTGAACTTTCACAAAAGCCTACTTCCCGACAGTATAAATGATCAAGTGTTTCCTAGATGCTTGTAAAAGTTTGCTTTTTGTCTTCCATGCACAGTCGAGGAGTTCTCGCGAAACTTGTCTTGTGGAATTTGAAGAGTTGCCAGTACCGCTGAGTGCCGATCCACTTCAAGCACTGAATATAAATCAATTACTACAGCGAAAATGATTAATAATACAAACGTAAAGGTTCACGGTACAAACATAACCATGCAAAACAAAGTTATTAAAAATACGAAAAAACTGCAACTTTCAAACGTTTTCATTTCCAAGTACACTTACTTCCATTGTCAAAAATACGAGCAATCAGTTTCGTCGCTTTTTCTTCATTTGTCTAATGGAGTTACATCGCCACAGCTTCTTTTTTATCTCCTTTCGTTTAATGGAGTTTTGTTGCTTGGTACAACGACAGGTTATTTAAGGGGAAACTCTAAGGCGGAACCTCAAAGAGGTAGAGATCACGAACTGCAAGACGTTTGGTTAAAGTTACACTTGATAGACAACTTCAAATGTTGATAATTGGACAGTTGAGTTTTTGATTGTCAGAGTAACAATAATCTCATTCGTCGAAATTCTGAATTAGCCAATACTATCCACTTGCATTTACAGTTATCCCGCCTTTAGATCCGCCCATAATGTCTCCGGTCTGCACCAATACCCATAGACATAGAATAACTAGACGCATCATGACCAGCAGAATCGTATGTCAACGTCACCACCATATTGCGAGTGGCACTGCTGTGGAGTGAAGTAATGGATAAGATATCTCACACATGTTCTGCTTGGGATTTTACAAACCGTTGTACGCTCCAAACCAGATCCCAGGGGATTACATTTCATAGGTAAGGCTGAACAATCGTTTTGGTTATATTTGGCCATTTGAAAAATCCTGTATTTCTAATCTTTACTTTATCTAAACCAGGCTAAGCTAGCACAGCTATGCATTTAAGTGCTCAAGTGAACTTCTAAACGATGTTTTGGCTAAACTTATATTTAGTCACTAACTATCTACAACCCCAATTCCAATGAAGTTGGGACGTTGTTTAAAATGTAAGTAAAAACAGAATACAATGATTTGCAAATCTTTTTCAATCTATATTCAATTGAATACACTTAGATGACAATGAAATTGATTGTTCAAACTGATAACTTTATTGTTCTTTTGCAAATCTTCGCTCATTTTGAATTTGATTCCTGCAACACGTTCCAAAAAAGCTGGGACAGGGGCATGTTCACCACTGTGTTCTATCTCCTTTACTTTTAGCAACACTCAATAAGCGTTTGGGAACTGAGGACACTAATTGTTGAAGCTGTGTAGGTGGAATTCTTTCCCATTATTCCTTGCTGTACTACTTCAGTTGCTCAACAGTCCGTGGTATCCTTTGTCGTTTTTTGCGCTTCATAATGCGCCACACATTTTCAATGTGAGACAGGTCTGAACCGCAGGCAGGCCAGTCTAGTACCCGCACTCTTTTACTACGACGCCACACTGTTGTAACACATGCAGAATGTGTCTTTGCATTATCCTGCTGAAATAAGCAGTGATGTCCCTGAAAAAGACGTCGCTTGGATGGCAGCATATGTTGCTTCAAAACCTGTATGTACCTTTCAGCATTAATATTGCCTTCACAGATGTGCAAGTTGCCCATGCCATGGGCACTAACACATCCCCATACCATCACAGATGCTGGCTTTTGAACTTTGCGCTGATAACAATCCGGATGGTCCTTTTCCTCTTTGGCCCGGAGGACACGACGTCCATGATTTCCAAAAACAATTTTAAAAGTGGACTCGTCAGACCACCGCACACTTTTCCACTTTGCATCAGTCCATCTCAGATGAGCTCGGGCCCAGAGAAGCCGGCGGTGTTTCTGGGTGTTGTTGATATATGGCTTTCGCTTTGCATGGTAGAGTTTTAACTTGCACTTGTAGATGTAGGAACGAACTGTGTTAACTGACAATGGTTTTCTGAAGTATTCCTGAGCCCACATGGTAATATCTTTTACAGAATGATATTTGTTTTTAATGCAGTACCACCTAAGGGATCGAAGATCACAGGCATCCAGTGTTGGTATTCGGCCTTGCCGCTTACGTGCAGAGATTTCTCCAGATTCTCTTAATCTTTTGAGGATATTATGGACAGTAGATGATGAAATCCCTAGATTCCTTGTAATTGTACGTTGTGAAACGTTGTACTTAAACTGCTGGACTATTTGCCCACGCAGTTGTTCACAAAGTGGTGAACCTCGCCCCATCCTTGCTTGTGAACGACTGAGCCTTTTGGGGATGCTCCTTTTATACACAATCATGACAAACACCTGTATCCAATTAACCTGTTCACCTGTGGAATGTTCAAAACAGGTGTTTTTTGAACATTCCTCAACTTTCCCAGTCTTTTGCTGCTCCTGTCCCAGCTTTTTTGGAACGTGTTGCAGGCATCAAATTCAAAATGAGTGAAGATTTGCAAAACAACAATAAAGTTTATCAGTTTGAACATTCGATATCTTGTTTTCGTAGTGTATTCAATTGAATATAGGTTGAAAAGGATTTGCAAATCATTGTATTCTGTTTTTATTTACATTTTACACAACGTCCCAACTTCATTGGAATTGGGGTTGTAGATTGTTGTTAGCTGCTAATATTTCTCAAACTTGATGATATTTTTCTCAAGAAGCACATTGAGGAAACACAGTTTGAAATTAACAACCATCATTTTATGCTCATGTCTTTAGTTGTGTCTGTCTTCCACAAACTAAGGCTGCACCATATTGACAGACTGAATACTCTCAAATTACAGGATCTGAGTGAGCGAGAGGGAGTGTCAGTCTGTAGGTCAGTAGGAGATCAGTGAGGTTGTGGGGAGCATTGAATGTTCAGAGCGGTTTGTGTATTGTATACTGTAGTTAACAGTGAAGTTGAGAGAGAGTAGGTGTGATATGTTCAGTGGATTTAGAACAGCAGGTTATTATCCTGGCAGCAGAATTTTGAAGAAGTTGTAAGTGATGGATATGTTTTTGTGAGATGCCAGATAGAATAGCATTACAGTAATCTATACGTCAGGTGACTCGGACATTAACCAATACTTTAGTACTGTGTTGGGTACGAACAGGACAAAGTCTAGAAATGTTTTGGAGATGGAAGAAGGCAGCCCAAGAAATGTTACTTATATGGGAGGAATTATGTAATAATAATAATTAAATTATTTAGTAATTGCCATTATTAGTGTTTAAATGAAAATAACTAATTGAATATAAACGATTCGCCAAAATCTGTTGTATGTAAACAATACTGTTTTAAACGTTATTGTTTTTTCATCAGAACACCCGTTTTCCACGTCTACCTGTATTAGTTTAAATGGCACTTTCGCCACTCGCAATATGGCGGACGCGCTGACGTATCGTGCCGACTGGGCAACACCGTGAATGCGATGTCTATCTATATATGTCTATGGCGCGGATATCAATGACGTCATGACGCTAGCGTGCCTCAAAATCACGTGAGAGGCGCATTTCAAACAAGTCTCCGAGCAGCGCTTTGAGAATTCGAGTCTCGATTAGTCAGTATCAAGCTACCCATTACTAGTGTGCTGTTATGAGACACTCTCGCTGCAACTTTTTCACAGCCACAAGATCAAGCAAAGGTGCGTTAGGTGAGACAAAGACAAACGTGGCGATCGCGTACGGGTGGGAATGCAAACAGTGAGTAACACCGCGACATGCTGAGAGGCTTTAAATTTGAGGAGGTGCCTGGCGCCGCATGGTTTGATTTTAAGTGTTTGGGTTTGAGAAATATGTTTAGGAGGAGGCACAGCAAATCGCACCTTTACGAGTTTACTGTGGATGACAGAGGTCACAAACTTTTTAGCTTGTGCTGCAGTACCTTATTATCCGGTCGGTGTCCCGTGAAATGTAATGCTATATCTAACTTGGAGGCGCTTTAAATTGGGATTGATCTCTTTAAGCTCCTGTACTTAACGTGCCAGTTCCCCTTTTGATTTCGCGCATGCTCCGAACTGTGCTGTCCGTCGGGCACGCGCTTGTTCAGCTGCTCGCTCCCGCCCGGCCCCGTCGTTCATTTCTGATTTTTCTCGAGCTCTGCGTGTTTTTTACCTTTTTCCTTTTCCCTCTAAAGCTGTCATCGGTCAACTTTGTTAAAGTGGCGTCGATAGAGGTAACTTTACAAGGCGCATTCAGGTTTCATTCCCAGCAGTTTGTCTCATACCGAGACCTATTAGAAGTAATTTAAATTATTTTGTTGTATTTTCTTATCAGGAAAGATGCTTGAGCGTTTTCACTTTGATTCATTTAATGGGAAATAAACACAAACATTACACAAGCTAGTGCTGCTGGAGAGATACAGTAAAATCTACAGCTGGCATGGCATTACAAGTACATTTTTGTGATATTTGAAACGGTATTGTTTTATTTAATGTCTTATCTTTTACAACTACTTTCATTATTTCTGTACACTTTGATACTTTAGCTTACTAGAGATGGTCGTGTTATATTAAGAACAAGACTCAAGCGATTCGGGGAGTTTGTGTTGGACTATATGAAGCCATCAAAATACAAAATGTGAAAGCGACCGAGCTCAGCAGAGCCGCGACTCGACTATTATGGGCTGGAGCTCAACTGTCTGTCCTCATTGTTTAAAGTGGCTGTGCCGCCTCAGAGACCTTGGTGAGCAGATTCTGATGCCCATGTTGGTGAATCGCTGTTGAGCCCACTCCTATCTTCAATCAATCAACATTTATTTATATAGCACATTTTCATACAAAAACAATGTAGCTCAAAGTGCTTTACAAAATGAAGAATAGAAAAATAGAAGACACAATAAAAAATAAACATAAGTCAACATTAATTAACATAGAATAAGTAAGGTCCGATGGCCAGGGTGGACAGAAAAAACAAAAACTCCAAAAGCTGGAGAAAAAAAAATAAAATCTGTAGGGATTCCAGACCACGAGACCGCCAAGTCCCCTCTGGGCAATCTACCGAACATAAATCACACAGTCCTCTTTGTATTTAGGATTTTCATGGAAGGAGTTGATGGTGATGGTCACGTAGACTTCTGGCTTTCAGTCCATCAATGTTGGAGCATCATGATGCTTTGAGTAGGTGGTGGTGGCGCAGGGGTTTAACTACAGCAGTCTTAAGACAGTCTGGATAGACCCCCGTATCGAATGATGAATTTATTATGTCCAGAATATTGTCAATTAGCACGCCTGATACTTCTTTGAAAAACCTTGTTGGTATTGTGTCAAGGACGCAGGTGGAGTGTTTCAGTTGAGAGATTATACTATGTAATTCAGGTAAATCAATCCAGGTGAGAGCATTTAATTTGTTTATAATGGAGTACCGGGGCTTTGGAGGTTCTGCAGTGTTGGGGAGATATGCTTTGTTATCTCTAATATCATTAATTTTTTGATTGAAAAATACAGCAATGTTGTCACAGGTTTCACTGGAAGTATTCTGGGGGCATTCCTTTGTGTTACCTGGTTTAGTAGGCGATCAATTGTAGAAAATAAGACTCTGGGATTACTAGCATTGTTATTTATAATATTAGAGAAATAGCAGCGCCTCTCAAGACGGACAGTGTTATTGTATTCTGTTATTTTAGCCTTCAATATCTCATAATGGATAGTTAGTTTAGTTTTCCTCCATTTACGCTCAGCTCTACGACATGTTCTTTTTAAATCAGACACTCTTTGGGTCTTCCATGGAATAACCATGCTAGAAGATTTTTTCACTGTCTTTTCAGGTGCAACTATGTCAACAGCAGCTCTTACTTTAGTATTAAATTTTTCCACCTTACTATTTACATTATCCTCTGTATTATAGCTGGCATTATAAACGGACTGATTGCTTAGAATGTTTGTAAGTTTTAAAGCTGCTGATGAGTCAAAGAAGTGTTTTTTAACAAAATGCTTCTCATGAGTGTTTTCTATCTTTATTTCTATATTAAATAGTAGAAGGAAATGGTCTGATAGACCGATATCAATGACCTGCTTTATATCAACTTTAAGTCCTTTAGCAATCACTAAGTCTAACGTATGACCTGCTTTATGTGTAGGCTGATTAACAAGTTGTCTCAAATCAAGAGTCCAGGAGGTTCATGAATTATTTAACTTTTTGTTCACACTTATTATCGATATAAAAGTTAAAGTCGCCGACTATTAAGAGTGTGTCATAGTTTGTAATTAAAATTGACATTAAGTCAAGAGAATTCCTTAAGGAAAGACGCGTTATATTTAGGAGGTCTATACACGGATAATACGAGAACGCGAGAATCTCCATGAATAACAACGGCGAGATACTCAAAGGACTTAAATTTACCAAAACTAACATCTTTACATTTTAATCGGCTCGAGTAAATGTTTGCCAGTCCGCCTCCCTTTTTCCCTGGCGGTCTGCACGAGTAAAACTGTAATCCGGAGGTGCAGATTCGATTAAAACAGCCGCACCGTCTGAGTTAAGCCACGTTTTACTTAGTGCAATAAAATCAATCTTTCTATCACTAATAAGATCGTTTATAAAAAATGTCTTGTTAGTTAAAGCTCTAACATTTAATAGTGCCATAATTAATGTTTCTGAAGGGCAGAGCTGAATTTTATGCGTGTTATTGGTATTCAGAACAAAAATTAGGTTATTTTTGTTAACGCCGCTCTGTGTGTATTTTTTATGTAATCTACAATCCGTTTTTATAGTTTTAATGCATTGTTGATCTGAAGGAATAATTGCAATTAAATTATTGGTGTTTATGCCGCATTGCCTAGATTTTTTACGTGCATTAAGATTTGTTATTAGATTATTAATGATGTGCACTTTAACGGAAGACTCTGTTAAGCCATTATGTCCTATCAAAGCAGTAGCATTACGGAAGGGGTTAAAAGTAGAAGTAGACAGTCAAGATAGACGAATTACCTTAGCGATGTTTTCGGAGAGGACCCGGGCGCCAAATCTATTTGGATGAAGTCCATCCCGCTTGAAGAAGCGCGGCCTTTCCCAAAAGAGATCCCAGTTGTCAATAAACCCGATGTCTTGAGTCTCGCAGAAGCCTCTCAGCCAGTTGTTTAACCCCAGCAGACTGTAGTATTCATTCGATCATCTGACGAGAGGTAGTGGACCCGAGATGAAGATTTTTGCGGATGGGGTCCTCTCCTTCGTGTCTTCAACTAGTGCTGCGAAGTCAGCCTTGAGAACCTCCGACTCTCGGTGCCTTATGTCGTTTTGCTGGCGTCCAATTGCCCTCTTGTGCTTCTCGTAGAAGGTCGGCGCCCGCCTCATCACAGCTCGGACTTGAGCACCGGGTAAACAAGAAATTAAGGATTTTCGATTAGGGCACGTGATATTCAGGTTTCGTACAATCGAATCACCTACCACGATTACATCACCTGGGGTTGAAGGCAGACTGGGGACGCGGAGAGGGTCGAATCGGTTTTGGATTGAGATTCTCGCCTGTGCCGATGGAGGTGTTCTAGCCTTGAACCCCCGCTTGCAAAGCTGAAACCCGTCAAGGTCTTCATCATCATTCTCGTTGCTCCTACGAGGCGCGGGGGTGAATTTTACTTGCCCTTGGACTTGAGCGGCACGAGGTGGGGTTGATGTTACGCCAACTTCAGTTGTTGAGTGTGGTTTGTCCAGCAGCCGAGCCTTCAAGTCTCTGAGGTACCTTTGTCTGGACAGGAGTTTCTGAATCTGTTTGTCTAGTGCCTGGAGTTTTCGACGGCAACGCGATTCATCTCACTGTCGGCCATTGTCTGCTTCTACTTCCGCTTCCGCTTCGTCACCTAGGAAAGAAAGAGAGAAAGTTAGTTCCAGTTACAGTGATCTGTAGTGATCTTGTCCCTCAGACCCTCGTGCTACTAGGTGGTCTTTAGGTACGATTCCTGCTGAAGTCTCTTTTTAAAGGGCATATCCATCTTGTGGTTTTCCACCTCCTCAAATGCTCCATTTTCTTTCCCACCTGCTTATCTCTTCCTGTTTTGCTGACTCCGCTGATATCTCCGTATTTCCACAAACATGTCCCGTAGTTGCAGTTCATTAGTTTCTGGTTGAACTTGCAGATTATCCGCACTTGATGTGCCAACAGACCCTTCTGTGTCAGCAATGCTGTCAGGATCAGTAAACTCTAAATTATACCAATTTCTGCTTTGCCAGCCCAATCTAATACTTTTTCTGTATGTCACCATCTCTGTCCACATATCTCAGAGTTTGCCTCTTTTTTAGACAAACACGACTCCGTCTTAAGCTGTGAGTTTGCTCAACTTCAACATCGGAATCTTCTACTGGGACTGAATAGTTTAGAGCAGGGGTGGACAAACTATGGCCCGTGGGCTACATCTGGCCCATTGGTCTTTTTAATCTGTCCCGCCGAAGATTGGTACAAAATAGCCCAAATGAAATCCTATCATAATTATGACTGTATTCATTTGACCTTGTCCTTTAATGCCTGGCGTTCCACCAGGTGGCGCATTAGGCGAAGTGATACATTGACTTGATTTTGCGGAGCCCGGGTTACTCTCTGTTATTACTCTGATACTGCTCTGAACCCATCTGCAACAATGAGTGGGCCAAAGAAAAGAAAAGTCGATAGTGAGTGCAGAGTGTTTAATAAGGAATGGACAACTAAGTCTGGTCAAAGGCTGTATGTCTTATTTGCCAAGAAACCGTTGTGGTTTTAAAGGAATACATCATCAGTCGTCACTTTTCCACCAAGCATGCTAATTAAACTAACAACCAGTCAACTCAAGAACGGACGGCTACCGCTCAGAGGTAAACTCCTTTATCAGACAAACTGCCATCCAAGAATCAAGCACGAAGGCAAGTTATGTGCTGGCATTCAAATTAGCAAAGACCAGCAAGCCTTTCTCCGAAGGGGAGTTTCTCAAAGAGCGCATGGTAGAGACAGCAGGAATCTTGTGTCCTGAGAGCAAGAACAAATTTGAAAGAATGAGTTTATCACGCAGGACAGTAACTCGCCGTGTTGAGCTAATAGACAGACGAAGACTTAGCTAGCAAGTTAAACAATAAAGCAGAGTCGTTTACATTATATTCCTTGGCACTGGACGAAAGTAATGACATAAAGGACACCGTTCAGCTTTTAATTTTTATCAGAGGGATTAATGACAATTATGAGATAATGGAGGAGTTTTTGGCCATGGAATACCTAAAGGGGAAAACGCGGCGAGAGGACTTGTATGATAGCGTGTCGGGGGTCATCAATAGGCACAAGCTACCTTGGAGTACGCTCGCCAACGTTAACAAAGATGGATCGCCAAATCTGACTGGAAAAAAACGTTGGGTTGCTCAAAAGAATCCAGTAAAGGGTCAAGGAGAACAACCCTAAGCAGGAAGTCATTTTCTTACACTGCCTAATCCCCCAAGAAACTTAGTAAATCCGTATTGCAGCTTGACTACATAGTGAAGCCAGTTGTAAAACTCGTTAACTTTATTTGAGCGAGGGGACTTCAGCATCGTCAGTTTAAGTTTCTTGAAGAAATTGACGCTGATCACCAGGACTTGCTTTACCACTCCAATGTCCGCTGGTTAACTTTGTAGAATGTATGTCGACGAGTGTGGGAGCTCAAACAGGAGATTATCTCATTTTTGGAGCTACTTGAGAAAGCTGATGATTTTCCTAAACTGAATGATGCAGATTGGCTTTGTGATTTAGCTTTTGCTGTGGACATACTGACACACATGAGTGAGCTGAACGTGAAGCTACAAGGGAAAGAGCAGTTTGTGCATAAAATGTACACAAACGTCAGAGCCTTCAAAACCAAGCTATAGCTTTACTCTCAAAGCAAATGTCAAACAACTCATTCACTCATTTACTCACACTGGCTACGCTGAAAGAGGCCCCTCGACTTGTGAAAAAACACAGAAAATCACTGGAAGACGTGCTTGGAGAATTCTGCCATCGGTTCTCTGATTTTGGACAAATTTACAAGTCACTTCAGCTGGTGTCTTGTCCCTTCACACAGGACCCTGAAATGGCACCACAGGAGTTGCAGTTGGAACTGATTGATCTCCAATCAATCAATCAATCAACATTTATTTATATAGCACATATTCATACAAAAAAATGTAGCTCAAAGTGCTTTACAAAATGAAGAATAGAAAAATAGAAGACACAATAAAAAATAAACATAATTCCAAAGGCTGGAGAAAAAAAAAAAAAATCTGTAGGGGTTCCAGACCACGAGACCGCCCAGTTCCCTCTGGGCAATCTACCTAACATAAGTCAAACAGTCCTCTTTGTATTTTCAGGTTTTCATGGAAGGACCTGATGATGATGGTCATGTAGACTTCTGGCTTTCAGTCCATCAATGTTGGTGCATCATGATGCTTTGATTAGGTGGTGGTGGCGCAGGCCGCCACCACAAAGAAACCGGAAAAAGAAACCGTCTTAAAGGAGAAGTTCAACTCTCTTAAACTGGATGAGCTTTATACTTCATTAAGCGCAGCCAAATTTCCAAACATCCAGAAGATGGCACACAGGATGCTGGTGTTGTTTGTCTCTACGTACAGTATGTGTGTGAACAGACTTTTAGTGTGATGAACACCAACAAAGCACCCCACAGATCCCAGTTGAGCGATGAGCACCTCGGATCTGTTCTGAGAATTGCCACAACAAAACCAACACCAGACTTCGATGCCATGGTAAAAATAGGTGATCAACAACACAGTTCCCACTAAAAGTGAATATTAACACTGCAATGCCTTTTTTATGTTAGTTTGATATGTATGAATCTAGTGCTGGCCCGGCCCGTCTGTCAAAATTTAAAAGTCAATGTGGCCCCCGAGCCAAAAGGTTTGCCAACCCCTGGTTTAGAGTCTCCTTCTCATCTCCAGTGTCTTCATTATCTGATGTAGTGTTAGATAAATCTCTCTCTTCATCTCTCTCACTGCTGGTGGTATGTCGATTGTCACCTTTACCGTCGACTTTACATAGTCTAGAATGGTGGGCCCGTCCAAGAGCACCTCCACGTCTGACACATTTCACAACTCCATCCTGTCCAATGACATCTGCAGGTCCTTTCCATTCTGCACAGTCCACTCTTTTGTCGTCCACTTTGTCTCAGATTTATCATTTTCAAAATTAACCTGTCTATGGAGTGATCTCCGTATTTGGTCTGAACACTCGGCTTCAGTAAATGCTCTTCTTGGAGTGTGCAGCGCTGGAATATGTGCTCCTCGGACACACTCCTAGTGCTGTATTCAATGGTGGGTGGTCTGTCCACGAGAATACAAGGAAGATTTGGATTTAGGCCAAACACCGGCTGATATGAGCTGTACATATAAGTATTGTGCATGGTATTCTTTACCAGTAGTGCCCTGTGGCGCTAATTTGGCACTAACCAGTCACATCCAGTATTCTTTATCACTTTCTGTATCATTTCTTTGAGTGTCTGATTGTGTCTCTCAGGTAGTCCATTACCCTAGGGACTGTATGCAGCGGTGGTCTTTGTTTCAATGTTAAAATTCTCTGCCATCTCTCTGATTCTTCACAATTATAACTAAGTAGTTTCTGAGGAGCTCGATGTACTCTTATCTGTGAACGAATGAATGAATTGTGTCACAATTTCTGATGGTCTCTTTGTCTTTACAACACTTCCTGCACTAAAACATGTGAATTTGTCAATGAGGTGAAGACCCCGTCCTCCTGTTTGATGTTCACGTCTGTCTATAGCCAACAAAGCCCTAAATATTACAACTTTAATAGACCTGCCATTGCTGTGTCCAAACATGATGGTGCTGTGTAGATAAAGTGTTGTCATGTCTACATGCTGGGACGGAAATGTATGCAAATCCCATTTAATGAAGGTCTGCAGTGCATTTTGATCACATCTGAATTGTCTGATTTGGAAGTTTAAACTGTGAGGCAGAAGAGAAAAGTAAGAAACATGTGTCTTTGAACCAAACCTTATGGAGGGCACTGCGACCCTGAAGTGTGCTCATTATTTTCACTGACTTTATGAAGTTAATTCTACACTTTTATTTTCACAGGGCTTTCCCATTTCACTTGACCATACACTGAGGTATCTAATGGCCTTCAGCTCAGGGCTGTCCATGTGAGAAGTGAATCTGAGAAGAGAAGGGCAGGCACTTAAAGAGAGAAGAGAGTTTCCCACAGAGCATGGCCTCTGCCAAAGAAGATGGTGTTGATGAAAGAACGGTGGACATTAAAGAAGAAGACTGTGAGTGGCTGGAGGATCACGAAAAAAAAAATTCAGTTTTTAAAGAGGAGGAGGAGTGCAAGGAGGTGACTGCTGCCATTAAAGCTGAGGATTTGAATGATTTCTTCTTTGGTCTTGATCTTCAAAAGTATGAAACTATTTTCAAGCAAGAGGCCAGTGAAGAATCTCCATCCAGTTTACAGCCCTGGTCTACTAATACGGGACGACTGGCTATGCAGGAGAATTCTGCAGAGCTGAAATCAGAGTTATCAGAGTCTGAAGAAAAAATCACCGAGGGAAATGGGAGAGAAGAAGAGTCACCTGGGAGTGTTAAAATAAGTGAGTAATGTGACTAAATATGAAAGAAAGAGAGCATTTATAAATTCTAATGGTGGGTGCTTTGATGTTTTTAGAAGATTAAAGTGAGAGTGGAAAACATGGTTAATTTAAGTTGAATAAAGAAACTGTGAGCGCTGAAGTCGGAAACAACGGAAGAACTCAAACCCAATTAAAGTAAAAATAATTTCTTTATTCTTAATTCTTGGTGAGTAGAGAGAATGTGAGACTGCCTCTTTCCAACTCAGTCGACTGATTTGGGTTTTAGCAGAATCCCTAAAGTAAAAATGTTCTCTCTTTTATATCCTAGAAAAGAAAAAAAAACCCTAGCAGTTCATTCTGAGGTTATACATAAATCTTAATTTATGTCATACTGGAATGTCCTAAAACATGAAATAAACAGTCATTTGCATTCCTAAGGAATACACCCCTGTATTTGCACCTACTTAGAATCAATTTAAACATTCTTATAGTCCATAAAGATCTTACATTCTTCAGGGGTCTTCTGATAGTAGCAGAGGTCAGCCCTTCCTCATAAAGGATTGCAAGTTAATGGTTTAAGTTTTTTCTTTCTCAGTTCCCCCCTTTTGCACATAAATATGTGCACATGTGAATGATCAGACCCAATCATCGGGAATAATATCATCATATTCAGAAGAGGGAGAAAGTTCCGAAAGCAAAGGGTTGTAATCAGGGTTTTGGGAACTGTCAGCATAAAGAAAATAGGCTTTTGTGAGAGAGGTGTCAATAAGCCTCTGAAGAAGGCCACGAATACAGGGGATGAGGCAGCAACCACAAATAACCATGATTGCAAGGGAAATGAGGACAGTGGTGAAAATAGTTTTACACCATCCGGCCCAAATTCCGAACCACCGTTCAAATAGTTCATCAAGGGGATTGGAGATACCAGAATTTTCTGCAAGTTCTACAGAAAGGGCAGTAAGACCAGCAAGTGCACGAGATACTGAGCCATCAGGAGCAGTGTTATTAGGGATGAAGGTACAGCAATTGTCTCCAAACAAGGCACATACACGCCTTTCTCAGCTAAAAGCATATCAAGTGCTATCCGGTTTTGCCAGGTCATGAGAGAGTTTTGTCTAGTTGTTCATGGATGCCCTCGATGGCTTCACGAGTAAAATTTAGAAATCGCTGTTGATTGTAATAAAGATAATTTATCCAATCTACATTTTTATTTATTGTTGACCACCAGAATATAATTGATTCAAATCCAGCAGCCACTTGATCACGTGCTTTGTATTGGTTTGGAACTCCTCTGGGGACTCCAATACCATCTATATATACATTAGAATCAAACATTTCAAGGGTAGAACGACGTTTCGGGATTTACCTGGGTGACCTGACTCAGAAGGTGCAGAGGTAAGAGGTAGAAAGGCATAAGTAATTGGATTAGGGCAACGCCACTCCAGTCAGGGGAAGGATTGAGAGTAACATGTTCTTTTACACATCCACCATATATCGCACGTGGGGAATTATGGGAGGAAAACCAGGAATGAGAAAGATTTTCATGAGTGCTTGAGCCGAGGGAGACATTATAGGTCTGATGACACCATTCAGGTGGTAGTTTACCAATGAAGTTCAAGGAATCAGGGTCGTTTCGCAAAAAACAAGTATAATTGGCCTTGTATGAACGGTACATTGGCGGGGTCATAGGGGAAAAGGAGGGAATAGATGGTGTAGAGATGTACATAAGGGGTCCTTAGGGGGAGTCGGGGAGGAAAATAGCTGCAACACACAACAGAGACCTGCAGGGTGCAATAGGTCTGTTAAGGGAAAGGGGTAGTGGCCAGATGTGGTCGGCCATAGCACAGGCATAACAATTTGATTGGTTCACCTGTTTAGCAGAGTAAATTACCCACTGAAGCCATCGGTTCTGGTCCCCATATCCAGTCTCAACTGCGAAAGTAGAGGACAAGGAGGTAATATTTAAATACTGCACAGGGTGCGATGGAGAGTCATCAGGAAGGACAGTGGTAGGGAAGGTTAAAGAGGTAGGGGTGACAGAATCGGTGTTGGTGCTGTGACTCGAATAACGAATTTTCCAAGAGGATCTTTTCCAGAGACATCTGCCCCTAATATGTAAATACCCCCATCATAAGGTGACGGATCTTTTAAAGTGATAATTAACGGATTACAATTATCATGTAAACATGTTCTGCTAGTATGTCCCTTAATGATAGAGAACCTTGTCTTGAGATCATGTTGCTGAGCCTTCCAGGGCTGATAACCCCAGTCATAGGTACCTGTATTGGCAAATACCCACTGCCATTTTCACAATTACTACCATAATGAGTGGAGTCAGTAGTCACACACACATATTTTTCAGCCTTAGTCCATTGTTCATGGCTGCGGTTCCACAAGGAGCAACAGTACAAAAGTCAATCTGGAGTGAGGTAGTCTTCCCTACTTGGAAAGTTAGTGTGGGAAGGTCCCCATAAGTTCGCTGTCCCATGTTCAAGGGGACAAAAGAAGTTATTAATAATAGAACTAAGAATGCCATTCTTTGCAATGTGAGATGTGGATCCAGGCAGGAAGTCCTTCGACTTTAACAGCGTGAGGTGTAGATAATAGCACCTGGAATGGTCCCTCCAGCGAGGTTGATGCCAATGTTTCCTTGGGTGTCTCTGACCAGTATCCAGGTTCCAAGGGGATCTTGAACTCCGTTGGTGGGGACCGTCCGCCAAGCCTTGTTAACTTGTTCGTGGACTTCTTTCAGGGAGGCTCGGAGACCTGCAAGACTAGAAGAAGATCATTGTCCACAGTATGCAGAGTAACATTTCGATAACCATGCCAACAGGCATGGGCGTCCAGTTAAAATTTCAAAAGGTGATAGTCCCAACTGCCGATGTGTTCTTCCTCTCAACCCCATCAAGGCCAAGGGTAGAGCATCTGGCCAGGTTAAGTTTGTCTGCTCACAGATTTTTGCCAATTTTGATTTTAGGGTACCATTGCATCTTTCTACAATACCTCCACTTTGGGGATGGTATTTGCAGTAATGATGCACATTTATCTGGAGCCAAGTAGTCAGCTCATTTATTACAGAATTCACAAAATGGGTTCCATTATCGGTCTGCAGTTTCTGTGGTATTCCCCATCTTGGAATAATTTCTTTTATTAGAGCTTTAGCCACAGTTTTGG
The DNA here is from genome assembly GCF_016835505.1 of Polypterus senegalus. NCBI lineage: Eukaryota > Metazoa > Chordata > Cladistia > Polypteriformes > Polypteridae > Polypterus > Polypterus senegalus. The sequence goes on along the minus strand of NC_053157.1, from coordinate 242,077,136 downwards.
CATCTGCATGTTTAGAAGGGAAAGCTTCCACCCATCGGAGAACACATCAACAATTACCAAGCAATAACGGTAGCCTTTAGGCGGTGTTAACTCAATGAAATCCATTTGGAGGTGTTCAAAGGGACCCATTGGGTTAGAAGTGGCGGGCTTACCTGAGTACCTTTACCTACATTAAACCTTTGGCATAGTGCACATCGTCGGCAGAATTGTTCAGCATATGTAGAAAACCCTGTGGTTTCCCAATGCTGCTCGACATCCTGAGTCATAGTGTCTTTCCTGCATGATCCAGGCGTGTGCGATTTTTGCCATTCCTGGAAAAGAAGCTTTTGGGAGGAAAGGTTTGTTAGTTTGCTTATGGATCCAGACCCCAGCAGAGAGAGATCCTTCTCGGGACCACTTTATTCTTTCTCGGTCAGTGGCAGCTCTGTAAAGAAATAATTTGATTATCAGGGTCTTTGTCATCTTCCTGTTGGAATAAAGAGACTGGTGTAATATTATAAGCAGCCTGTTTAGCAAAATGGTCAGCCAATTCATTTCCTTGGCTGACTGGGTTTTGTTTCCCAGTATGGGCTTGGCATTTAACTATTGCTAGTTTTGATGGTTCTGTTATAGCTTCGAGAAGGGATTCCACTAATTTCTGGTGTTGTATGGGCTTACCAGTACCGGTTTTGAATCCCTTAATTTCCATAATGCCCCATGATCATGGCAAACTCCAAAGGCATATCTGGAATCTGTGTAAATGGTTATGACCTTCCCTTTGGACAACTGACAAGCTCGGGTGAGAGCTATTAACTCAGCTGCTTGTGCACTTAAGTTTGAAGAGATTCGATTTGCTTCAAGTAAGTGATCTCCTTTGACCACTGCATAACTGGTGGAGAGTGTCCCATCGTCCAATCTCAAGGAACAACCGTCCACATAAAGTACTTCTCCTGTTTCTAATGGAGTTTCCTGGAGATCTGGCCTGGGTTTCAGGACCTTTGTGATTTCTTTATGGCAGTTGTGTGGTTCCCCCTCTCCCTCAGTGGGAAGTAGGGTAGCGGATTCAGAGTTGAGCATCTTTCAATAGTAACATTTGACAGGGTACAGAGTACATTTTGATAATGGATTGCCCTTGCAGTAGTGAGGTGTGAGGTTTTGGCCTGGACTAAAATGGAGTGAACAGCGTGAGGCACTTTCACTGTCAGGGGACTCATGAGCACAATATCCGTGCTTGCCAGCACAGCCTCCGTTGTTGCTGCAACTGCTCTAAGACAAGTCGGAAGTCCTGTAGCCACTGGATCTAGTTTTTGAAAAATAAGCTACTGGCCTCTGTTTTTCTCCATGGAGCTGTGTTAATACTGCATTCATATATCCCCCCTTTTCGTCCACGAAGAGAGTGAATGGACGAGAATAGTCAGGGAGTCCTAAAGCAGGCGCAGAAAATAATGCACTTTTAAATCACACAGAGCCTTCTCAGCCTGCTCATTCCACTGTACACGACCTGTAAGAGGAAGGTCGACAGTGTTAGCTAGAATTTGTAAGGGCTGTGCTCTTTCGGAAAAATTTAGGATCCAATGTCGACAATAACCAAGAATGCCCAATATAGACATTACCTGTTGCTTTGTGACCGGTCTGGGAAGATTTTGGATGGTAGTTATGCGGTCTTTCGACAGAGCTCTGGTACCACAAGTGATGTCATGCCCCAAGTACTTGACAGTGGTTTTAATTAGCTGCAGCTTTGCTTTAGAGACTTTGTGGCCATTTTCCACAAGATATCTTAATAATAATTCCATATCTTGCACGCATGCTTCCTCTGTTTCACTACAGAGCAATAAGTCGTCAACGTACTGTATTAATACACTTCCCCTGTTAGGCCAGAAGCCTTCCAGGTTTTGAGCAAGCGCCTGTCCGTATATACAAGGAGCTTCCGTATAACCTTGTGGCATAACGGTCCAGGTCCAGCGGCGATTTTGAAAAGTAAAAGCAAACCAGAATTGTGAATCAGCGTGTACAGGAATAGAAAAGAAAGCATTTGCAAGGTCAATAACGGAGAAATAACATGCAGAAGGAGGGATAGTAGACAGAATAGTGGAAGGATTAGGTACGATCGGTGCTCTAGGAAAGATAGCAGAATTGACTTGTCTAAGGTCTTGGACGAAGCGCCAAGATCCATCCGCTTTCTTTATTGGCAGAATGGGAGAGTTAACAGGAGAATACTGAATAGGAATTATAGCTCCCCGTTCAACTAAGTCTTTGTGTACAGCAGCAATTCCAAGTTCAGCCTCGGGAGAAAGAGGATATTGTGCACGAGGCGGAAGGATGACTTTGGGAAGACCACTAAAGGTTCACAATTTGCGATTCTGCCAAAATCGTTTTTTCCCTGAGACCACAGAATGTCAGGAATTGTAGATAGCCAAGGAAAGAGTCTCTTTGCAAGGAATACAGAGAAGGAGACGGGTGACACAGGGAACGAACAACTGGCAGGTCGATTTGGATTATCACCTTAGTAACCAGGTGATCAAGGGTGACAAAATTCCTGGTGCAATGTATGTCCAATCAGTCCTATTTTGACATTGTTCAACCCAGTCCCCAATTTCTACCCAACGAGCAGTGTTAGATTTTGCCAGGGAAACATGGGGGACTGCACCTTCTAAATAGAAAGTGTTTTGTAAGTGTGTAAGGTGAACTGAAGCAGCAGCTTTAGTGGGAGAGATGAAAATACAAGGGATGTGAAGACTCTCTGGACAAGGGGCTGAGGAGAGAAAAGATTCAAACCAAGGGATATCAACTTCAGTGTGGAAATATTGGGCAGTACAGTGAAGAGTGTCAGGGACTTGGAGGTGGGGAAAATTACAGGACGGGAAAGCATGGAGGGCATTAAGAAGGAGTTTTTGTGGGGAAATGTTTAGGGTCCAGGCAGCAAAAGAAGGTCGAGATGGTTGGAGAGTTTGGCACAGGAGCTTAGGAATGGAGCAATAGAATCCTTGTTCAGATAAGGAGATTGAAACAGACAGTTTAGTCATGAGATCTCTTCCCAATAAGTTAACTGGACACAGATGATTTAACAGGAATCGATGTGTCAAAATTGAACTATCAGTGGACAGTTGAACTTGAAGAGGCTTGGATACTGATAAAGTATGAGGTTGTCCTGAGGCAGTGAGGACCTTCACAGTGTCTTTCGAGGCAGGGACCTCCAACAATGATAAAGTTGAGCGGTAGCTCCAGTGTCCACAAGGAAAACAGTTTCCTTACCATTTACTATCAAAGTTAGTAAAGGGTCTGCATCAGCATGATGAGTGAGCAAGGGAAACTGGAAAAAATGGCTGGGGTCCCTGCTAATTCCTATGACCAGGGAATATCACTGGGTTCCTGGAGTGGAAGTGGTGGAGGTGAACGCTTGTTTGGGCAATTACGTCTGAAATGGCCAGCTTCACCGCAGTTGTAGCAGGTGTAAGGTGTGTGAAACTGTTCTGATGATTTAGGTATCTGGGTGAACTGGTCAGTAGGCATGGAGGGTTGGAGTCTTCTTCCCTTTCCACTTCCTCTCCATCTGAAGGAGTTGCCACGACCACGACCTTGAAATCCTCTGCCCCTACCCGTTCCCCGTGTAATATTGAAGCTGTGCGCTATCAATTTAGTTTGTATCATATTCTTTTTGTTTGGATTGTCTCTCAGCATGCTCAGCATGGCGTTTCACTTCCTCAAAAGTAGCACTTTCCCAGCCTATGCAAGACGTTCTGACTTTATTCTGTATGTCACTTCTTAAACCCGAAACAAAGGGGAACGGTAGCGGTTTCGATCTTCGTTATCTCGCAAACCAGAATGATTAGCCATCAGGTCTTGAATCCTTTGGGCCCATTCATCAACCGTCTCATCTTTCCGCTGCTTGGCAGCTGATATAAGTGACCAATCTGTTCCTTTTTTGTATTTTCCTGCAATTGCAGTCTTTAATAATTCCCATTGTTCTAAAAATTGGGGCTCCTGATTATCACGATTCAAGGACTCATCCCATCTCCAAGCATTTCCATCCCCTCTGGTTCCATGATTTACTGTTGCCCAGGTGGTGCCTAGCTTTCGGCGCAGCACCTCGTCCACTCCGCAGCATTTGGTTTATACATGTCATCCAGCTGCTGAAGTGATTCAACAAATTTTAAGCCGCCGACTCCCTTTGGATCTGGCAGTTCTGACACCACATCTTTTAATTCTTGGATGTCCCAATTTCGATGTATCATAACAGTGGTGGGATTATTAGCTCCTGCGGGTTGATTGGGGTTGTGCCTGGGATTTGGGACTTGTATTAAGGGACATGAAAATTCAGCTCCAGAATTCTGCGGCTTTAGGGAAGTAAAGCTGCATCCCAATTGGGGGTTTTGGTGTGATTGTAATGTTCGGCTTCTTGTATGACTAGAAATAGGGGATTGGAGTGAAGCATGTGGCTGGGATTTAGTATTATCTCCAAGCCGGGTCTCGGTCTTCGTCATCCGGGTCTGAATGAGAAGACGAGTCATAGTGAAACTGTGAATCTGCTCCGGGTAAATCATCGGCTACAAGAGGAGCCGGTGGGGCATTTGGAGCAGGAGGAAGAGGTGGTAGGGGTTGATAAGGAGGTGGGGTGTGAATGATTGGGTAAAGAGGATTCTTTTATCCGATTTCTTTCGCCTATTTTCTGGCTCTGTCTCTGTCTTATTCTTTTGTAATGCTAGTAACATCTCCTCTTTTTCTTTTGGTCTTAATTTCCAGAAAGCGTCTCATTTCGCTTCCGCATCGCCTCAATTGCTCGATCTTTAATTACTAGTTCCCATCTATCAAACATATCCATCCTATAGGGACCCATTTTCCAGCAGCTTTGCATGTTTCTACAGAGGATTTTTCTAATTTCTTGTATTTCGAAAATATCCCCAGTTCCCTCAACTGGCCATCTACCACTGCTTTGTTTATTCCATTTCTTACACGCTTTTTTAAAGTCTAGCCCTGTTGTCTTTTCCACTAATTTTCTAGGTGATCCTCCCTTCGGACTCATACTGGGGTGTGGTAAGTCTTCCGAAAACAATCCTTCCAACAAAGACTTTTGAATTCCTAAAGGGATCTTGACTGGTTTACTATTTGTTTTTCCCATTATTGGATAGTGCTAATACTACAAAATATAAGGTTACAGCCCCTGCGGTTTTCTGCCTCCAGTCCCTTCCGTTTCCCGGATCACTATCTGCTGCTTCGTGGTTTTAGCGGACTAACAGTTTTATTGACCACTGAGTCTGGGGTTTTGACAGTTCAGTGCCAACCCCCTTTCCAGTCGTCTAACAACTAGTTAGCTTATGGTGTCCACAACAGATTAACCCGTTGGAGCAGGAATATGACCAGACTATAGAGGCAAAAGAGTCTCGCCCTCCCGTACCAGTGCTTTGTTGTCCCGCCCGTGAGGTGTTTTCCCTTTTATCTATTCTTCCCACTCCCTGCCTTTTATTTATTTTTCCGAGCCGGTATAAGACTCCGTCCCGTTTCAGGAAGCGTACTAACTAAGCCTTCTCAACACCTCACTTATTCGGCCCAGATCAAAAGGTGCTCCTTTCTAGTTTTCTCTTCTTCCACCCCTCCTTTCCTTTAATAATTCTTTCAATTCCAAGGGGCGTACTCACTAACTATTCTGGCACTTTTTATTTCCGTCCGGAAGCGCCTTAATCCGCTAAGTCTATCTTTCCCAGTTAAGAAAACCCCAGGTACTCACCAAGAATTTTCCTCCCGTCTGGAAGTTCCCAGTTCACTCGACTTCAGCAAATCAGAGGAGGACAAGGGCTCTTCAAGCGGGACTCGGCAGAGGCAGGCCAGTCCTAACTTTTTGCGGATCTGGTCCTACCGACCCGGCCAATCGGTCCTTCACTGGTCCTCTGGACGATCGCTCAAGGAGTCACTTGGCCGTCTCTGCCCCACGTTGGGCGCCAAAACTGTGAGCACTGAAGTCGGAAACAACGGAAGAACTCAAACCCAATTAAAGTAAAAATAATTTCTTTATTCTTAATTCTTGGTGAGTAGAGAGAATGTGAGACTGCCTCTTTCCAACTCAGTCGACTGATTTGGGTTTTAGCAGAATACCTAAAGTAAAAATGTTCTCTCTTTTATATCCTAGAAAAAAAAAAAACCCTAGCAGTTCATTCTAAGGTTATACATAAATCTTAATTTATGTCATACTGGAATGTCCTAAAACATGAAATAAACAGTCATTTGCATTCCTAAGGAATACACCCCTGTATTTGCACCTACTTAGAATCAATTTAAACATTCTTATAGTCCATAAAGATCTTACATTCTTCAGGGGTCTTCTGATAGTAGCAGAGGTCAGCTCTTCCTCATAAAGGAATACAAGTTAAGGGTTTAAGTTTTTTCTTTCTCAACCACCTGCTCAGGTGCAAGATAACAAACAACAGGTTACCTAATAAATGATGAAATAGAATAACTTGGGTGAATAAGGAAAAATCTAAAGTGTTGAGCGCATGACTTGAACATCATGAAGCTTTGACTGATGCTGTGCCGTATGTTAGGCCAACAGCGCAGTACGTTCAATGAGAATATCAAAAATCATATTTTGTTAAAGACATGTATATTTCTTAAATTGTATGGCAGTTAAGGCAGAAATCTCCACAAAAAGAAATAAATAAGTAAGAATAAAATCCTCAGCCCTGTGCACTAAATAAGAGTGAATTTGCTCAAGCCAGTGCACACCTAATATGTGCCTCATCTTTCTAATGGTAATCTCGTGCACTTTGATGTTAACGGTGACAAGAGCTACCTGTACGAGCCATGAGGACATTCTTTCAGCATCTTGTGTTCTGCTGTCAGCCTGAACTTGCTGGGGCAGCATGTCCTGGACAAGTTGGCAGTGGTGTGAAATCTTCACTTGGAGATGATCTTGGGCCCTTCCGTCTCCCACAGTCACATCAGGTCAATTTGGAGTCACCACTCCACTTCCTCTGCATGTTTATGGGGATTAAGGGAAAAACCAGAATAACCAGAAACGCCATACAGTGCCCTTTTGTAGAACAACTGTGGGCAGGATTTGACCCCAGGACAACTGAACACCCATTCCATTCCTTTAGGACCTGCTGATATCAATAATAAAAATACTGTTTTTTTTAATAATGTATTTTTAGCCATTCATAAACGTCATATTCCATAATAAAGTGCTACTGCTTACAGCATACACGAAGAACATTTACCCACAATGCACACATAATGAACAAAAACAAGCTGAAAAAAAAAGGCATGTCTTAATCATACTCCACATTTCTAATCAAATAAAATGTTCAATTAGATATTTGTAGCCATCTACCACGACCAGAAGAAAAACGAGACAGTCTTGGTGAACACTTCAGGTTCTTATCTAAGAATATAAGTATCTCTGCATGTTCTGAGGACAGTCTGGTCCTCCTGTCATCCACGATGTGTGCTGCCATGCTGAACAGACCCTCACTGTCCCCACTCATATAAAGAGGGCACAAGTAGGACAATGACTTTTATTGGTCCTCCAGAAAGCCAGTGGCCCAGCATCTCTTGTGGTATGAGGTTCACAGAGATAAAGATTCACCTCTGATGCTGCTGACTCAAATATCATTTTTATCTTCATTGACAATTTCTTCATGCATTCTGCAGTTCTGTTGGCAGGGAGTTTCTTTGGATCTCTCGGCTGTCCTCTGTCGCTCCAACTGCATCTGTGTGGTCAAGACACCGGCACTGAGGAGACTATATGCTTGAGATTTGTAATAATCTGTGAAATATGTGTCCTTGCACCATTGTTTAATTTGTGGAAAAATCATTATGATGATGATATCTGTTACAGAATTCATAACTGTATAGTGACTATTCACACTCAATGATTTATTATGCATTATTAATATTATTTTTTAGGCCTAAAAACTAGGCTCGTACCATTCTACCCAGTAAGTAAATAAGAGGGCTGATTGCAGTTTCTAAGTAATCGACGTGCACTTGATAACAATTTATATTTATGTACCAGCTCAGTGAAACTCTGCATCCGTTTCCTCCCATCTACCTAGAAATTCACTGAAAGGCTAATAAAAGCGATTTTAGTCAAAACATCTAATGCCTGGTTAATTAATTATACAAATAAATCAGTCAACAAACACTCACTAGCAGATGGAATTGTGGATCTAAATGATCTAGAAGGTGACATCTTCCAGAACTGAAAGTGGCTGGTTGTCCAGGCTTACAAATTCCACTGTTTTTGCTGTCACAGTAAGTCTTTGGCGTTCTTGCTGTCAGTATTATAAGGTTGAGTTTTCTAAGTGCTGCCATTATTGGAGGCCGAGTGATAGTAGGCGACTGAGCTAGACTAAGCTTGCTGGTCACCTCAGCATTTGAACAGCTCGTTCTTCACACCAGTCCCTTTTCTGTTGACTTCTCAGTTGCTGAATAAGGTTTGTATTGTTGAAAGTGTTAGCACAGAATCCTCCATGAGTGACTTCTTTTTGCACAAATATTACATGAAGGAAATAAAACTGTTAGACTGTTGAGGACGTGTTTCTGTATTTTAGTAATGTTGGAACTTGGTCTTGCATGCTTTTTATCATTCAATATCAGATGTTAAGATCAGCTAATTTGCTGATCATCGGTCAAGTCATTTGGAGTGAAAATCGGCTGATTTTGATTTGTGATCGATTGATCAGATCAGGCCTGTCTTTAACATGTAAGAGAAAGTTGGAGAAATTGAATGGATAGCAGCAGAACATGTAAAGACCACACACTGAGTGGCCAGACCATAAATGGCACCTCAGTGTGAGGAAGAAACTCCAACCAATGTGCCACCACTTTACTTATACTGTGTCATTTATTTTAAAAGGCGGGTAGTGGTTAGGAATTTGGACATCAAACCCTGAATTTGCAGGTTTAAATTCAGCTATTAGCACCATGTTATGACAAGCAAGTCACATGACCTGCCTGTGCTCCAGTTGGAAGAAGAAGAGAAATGTAACCAATTGTGTATTAAATGTTTTAAGTTGACTTTCATAAACCTGTCTGGAAAAAAAATGGTTAATATGTTTGTGTTATTTCAGATGTACAGAAGAACGGCAGCTTCTCTCCACCTTCATTTGGTCAGCCCTCTCTTCAATACAATGAGAACGGTATGAAGAAATCAGCAAGAGGATCAGAGAACCAGACAGCAGCCTATTTGCATTGCAGTTCTCTCCCTGCTACTGGAGTAACACAGACAGAAGCCATGAAAACTGATAGACAACAAGTGGAGAAAGAAATCAAAATTCATACTGGAAAAAAATGTTGTTTGGAATGCGGCAAACAATTTACATACACAGGTGCTCTTAATAGGCATATGAATATTCACACAGGAGAAAAACCTCATTACTGTCCTGAATGTGGTAAGTCGTTCTTAAGGAGAAGCAATCTTCAGAGGCACAGAAGAATCCACACAGGAGAAAAACCTCATAATTGTCCAGAATGTGGAAAATTGTTCTCCTGGAGTAGTGAATTTGAGTTGCACAAAACAATTCACACAGGAGAGAAACCTAATTGCTGTTCAGAATGTGGTAAATCGTTCTCCAGGAGAAGCAGTCTTCAGAGTCACAGAAGAATCCACACAGGAGAAAAACCGCATTGCTGTCCAGAATGTGGTAAGTCGTTCTTAAGGAGAAGCCATCTTCAGAGGCACAGAAGAATCCACATAGGACAAAAACCTCATTGCTGTTCAGAATGTGGTAAGTTGTTCTTAAGGAGAAGCAATCTTAAGAGTCACAGAATAATCCACACAGGAGAAAAACCTCATTGCTGTTCAGAATGTGGTAAGTCGTTCTTAAGGATAAACAGTCTTCACTGTCACAAAAAAATTCACACAGGAGAAAAACCTCATTGCTGTTCAGAATGTGGTAAATCTTTCTCACGTATGAACAGTCTTCAGCGGCACAGAAGAATCCACACAGGATAAAAACCTCATTATTGTCCAGAATATGCCACACAATTTTCTGACAAACGCAGTCTGCCAAGACACATTGAAATTGATACTGGAGAGAAGCCATATTGCTCTTTTCAATGTGGAAAAAAGTTTTAAACATTAGCTCATTTCAAGTAAACACACAAACTCCCAGTAAAGCGAAAATGCAGTATGTATGTTCTGAATGTAGCAAATGTTATACAAGGCAGAAAGGTCTTTTATCAACATGCCAAAATGCATTCTGAAGAAAAATCTCATTGCTGTTCTGAATGTGAGAAACGATTCTTATATTTAAGTGTAATTCAATGCCACATCAGAACTCTTACTAGAGATAAACCTTATTGTTGTCCTGAATATAATAAGCAGTTCTCACAACAAAGCACCATCACAAGTCACATCAAATGTCACACGGGAGAGAAACCTCACCTTTGCTTGGAATGTGGCAAACAATATCCACACTTTAATTCTCTGTATAAGCATACAAAAGTCATTCTGGAGAGACGCTTTACATTTGTACTGAATGTGGAATGTTGTATAACAATTCCTTCAAAATCATAAAATAATTAATTCTGGTTAGAAACAAACCTGTTCTGACTGTGGCAAGCTTTTCTCAGACCGCACAACTCCTAAAGATCACATGAGAATTCACTCTGGAGAGAAACCTAATTGCTGTCCAGAATATGGCAAACGATTCTCAAGTCCAAATGCACTTAGTTGCCACAGAAGGATCCACACTGGAGAGAAACAGTACACCCGTTCTGAATGTGGTAATGGAATCTCTTCCAGAAAAAGGTTTTGGAGACACACGCGAAGTCATATTAGAGTAAAGTCTGTCCCAGAAATGACAAATGATCTTTTCATTGGATCCTCATTCAATAAAACTGAAGAAAAATCTTCTGAATATGGTAAAGGACTCCTATTGAATGTAGTTAATAAATATATTAGAATAGTGGACAAAACACTGAAAGTGGCAACTCGATCCTAGATGTAAGGTAACCTCAGAGCCACATATGAACTCACACTGGAATGACCACACTGGAAAACAACAGATATTTAACAAACAGCAAGAATTTTCTTCAACAACTTCTAAGTGCAAGAATAAACCTCATTGTTGTCCTAAATGTGGTTAACACTTTTCAGGCAGCAGTGGTCTTCATAGTCTTAAATGACTGGCCTATTGTGGTAAGCCTTTTAGCTGCTCTGAATGTTGAAAGTGGTCCTCCTGTATCAGCTATCATCAGCATCATGTAAGATTTCAGGAAGGACTCAGAAACGGTACTGCCAGGACGTCAGCCATACAGGGACTGATCAGCTGTGCACCAATGCTGTGACATAAGATGGTGAACAATACAAACACCAGACAACAGAAACTAACTTGCATTTTTTATGAGAAAATGCTGACCTCTTGATACTAACAGAACACCCTGTGATTTTATAAATCAATGTGACAGTTTCTGAATTCTTAAAACTATTTGAACATATTTCTTAAAACTGTGAGTGCCCTGATGACCTCTTTATCTGAAAGAAGCAATTCCAATTCAGGTAGTTGTAAGCCATTATAATTTATTTATAGCCTCAAAATGAAGTGCCATGTGTTTGTTTTTTTTTTTTTTTTTTTTTTTTATTAATACACTAACTAGGTATATAGAGGGAGACCCCACGTTAGGCAGCAGGATGTCTGATCTGACCAGTCCGTGACACTGAGCTCTTATGCTATTCTCTTTGACTCACCAAGAATAAAGAGATTGCTTTATACTTTAAATTGGTGTTTGCCTCCTGTTGTTTCCAATTTCAGCATCCACAGATTTTGGTGGCCTGTAAGGGGACAGGAACGGCCAAGCGACAGCCTGAGCAAAAGGACTGATTCCAGCTGGATCGGGAGGACCAGCTCCGGAAAAAGTTAGGACTGTTCTGCCTCGGATGAGTCCTGCATGAGGAGCCATTGACCTCCTCTGATTTTTTTCCTGGAAGTCGAGTGAAGTAGAAACTTCCACACAGAAGGAAAATTCTTGGTGAGTTCCTGGGGTCTTTTGACCGGGAAAGATAATCTTAGCCGATTAAGGTGCCTCCAGACAGAAACAAAGGTGCTAGAATAGCTAGTGAGTACACCCCTAGGAACTGAAAGGAATATTAAAGAAAGAATGGGTGGGAAGAACAAAAATTAGAAAAGGAGCACTTTTGACCTGGGCGCCGAATAAGTGAGGTGTTGAGAATGCTTAGTTAGTACGCTCCCTGGAACGGGACGGAGTTTATTACCGGCTCAGGGATAAAAATAAAATAAGGCGGGGCATGGGAATAATAGATATGAGGGAAAACACCTCATATGGAAAATAAAATTAGTATATTCATGTATTACCATAAATAAATATAGAAAAATATATAAGCATTAACCTTAGTGGAAATATTAATGTAAGCAAGGCCTGCTAATGGTTAAATAAAGGCACAGGCCATATTTCTTTTTGAATTGCAGCTTGGCTTTAGCGGCCAATATAATCTAGCGAGAGGACCCAGGAAGGGAGGAAAATAAGGTAAGGACAGCCCCAGGATGGAAGAAGGGAACACATCTGTTTTGCTCTCAGCTGACCTAAAAATAAGCGAATCAGAAAAATAAAGATAATTGACAAGAAAATTAAAATACCGTGATCATGATAAAAGAATTTGACAGGCCAGCTACAGGAAAGGGGAGTCAGAATAAGCAGCGAATGAGCTGCTTCAAGCGAGGTCAGAATGATAAGAAATGAGATATAATCTGTGATTTTTGAACTGTTCAGAGCTCAGCCTGATTTGGCCGAATTGATTTGAGTCCGTGTTGTTATTTATTGCAATAAAACGATAAACTCTGTTTGCCTATCCTCTTGACTCCTGAGAGCCTTCATTCCGGGTGAAGACCTTTGGTGTGTCTTTGCGCCGACGATTTTCTCTTCGACACTCACGGGAGGGACAACAAAGCACTGTTGCGGGAGGGCGAGTCTCTCTTGTCTCTACGGTCTGGTCATATTCCTGCTCCAACGGGTTGATCTGATGTGGAAACCATGAGCGGTAACCAGCTGTTAGACGACTGAAGAAGGGGATCGGCGCTGAAAAGTAGAATCCCCTTACCCAATTGTCCGACAAAACTGTTAGTATGCTAAAGCCACAAAGCAGCAGATTGTGACCCGGTAAACGAAATGGACCTGGGGTAGAAAACCGCAGGGGCCTGAAACCTTATACCTTGCACTATTGGTGCTCTCCAATAATGAGAAACACAAATAGTAAACCGGTCAAGATCTCTTTAGGAAATCAAAGGTCTCTGTTGGAAGGATTGTTTTTGGAGGAAGGAAATTGAATATTAAAGCCGACGGAAACTGGAAAACTTGGCTCTTCTGCTTTGCAAATCATGAATCCACGTACTCATCTGTGACTGAATAAAGACTAGTTGATTGAACTATTCCTGTTACTTTCACAGTTTATTTGGGACCTGAACAGTTCCCCTCCTGCCGGGAACCTGAGTGAAGGTGCGAAGTGCAGACAGGAATAAGATTGGTGACCGGTGAGCACAATGGCTTTCCCATCCGGGAGAGGTACTGGGGACGTAATGATAAGAGTGCCTCTTGGAATGAGATGGAGTCCTAAGTAGACTCGTAATTAGAAGGGAGAGGTGGAAGTTTAGTAAAAGGGAAAGTATGTCCCGGTCGGAGAATCTCTCTAAAGCAGGGGTGTCAAACTCTAGTCCTGGAGTTCTAACCATCTTCTTAATTAGTGACCAGTGTTTGCTGTTAATTAACTTCTTTTGCCTTAGTTTTAATTAACTTGACTCAGACACCTTAGTTGTTTCTTTTTTCTTAATTAGCAACCAAACAATAAAGAGACCCAAAACAAGCTGCCACATGGCCAGTGTACCTGTGCCCATCAATCAATATGCGGAAATAAAGAAAGGTGGAGGTCTTGGTAAGGTTGATCTCTCAAGCCACTAAAACATTACGATGGTGTTCTTAAAAAAAAAAAAAAACAGAAAAATCAACAGTTTGGGAAATGTGTGCTGTGGCAGAATGAGAGCAGCAAGAAGCCATGGAATTAAATAACGAGTTCAATTAATAGCAAGGATTGACTTCTCGTTAAGCAATTGGTTGGAGTGAAATTGGTTAGAGTTTGAAGCCCCAATTTAACTGGTCACCTGTTGGCTCATTTCACATTTCATTTCTGTTTGGTTGTCATTTAATGAAGACAAGAATCAATTCAGTGGACTGAATCCTTAAAAACAGGGCTATTAAAATGAAGGGAAAAGGAGTTAATTAGCAGTGAAAACTGATAACTGATTAGAGAAAGAGCTAGAAAGAAAACCTGCAGCCACAGCCGCCCACCAGGCCTGGGGCCTCATGTATAAACGGTGCGTACGCACAGAAATGTTGCGTAAGAACTTTTCCACGTTAAAATCCCGATGTATAAAACCTACACTTGGCGTAAAGCCATGCACTTTTCCACGGTACCTAATGTCTTGTCGTACGCAAGTTTTCCGCTCGGTTTTGCAGACTGGCGGCACCCAACATCAAAGCAATGCTACTGTTCCTGTGTGGTTACACCTTATTTTCCTAGCGCGGCTTTATAAATACACTGAAACTAACCGCATATTGTTTATTATATTAACACATCTGATTGTAATTAACTTGTAACAATATAATGGTCCAGGGAATAGCCATAGTATTCCAAATACCATAACTGCTTTAGCGTTGTTACTCTCAATGCACCTTCTTTGGTTACTTGGAGAAAGAAATCAAAGACTGCAGGGCCGGCTACGCCAATATACAGTATATTGAATATAAAACAGAAAGACAAAATAACAACACAGCTAAAAACGCAGCGAAAATTGCGGCAACAGTTAAATGCTTGTGTCATGAGCACGAGGCAGCTATGCAGTGTCCGCAACAGACGTGGCCATCCACCGTGCATAAGCTACCATATTGACATCGGCGGGTGAAGGGGCCACCGATTCTTCCTCTGCCCAGGGCCACCACAAGCCTAGAGCCGCCCCTGAGTACTGCTGCAATAAATTATTTAATCGAAGGTCGCACACAATCACTGCGCTTGAAACCCATGTTTAATAACGTGCTTTAACTCCTGTCACCATGAAAATTATATCACGTATACATCTCGGTATTTTAATTATTCAGAGAGCTGTAATATCATGAATGTAATGGATTCTGTGTCCAGTCGGAGGAAGAGAGCCAAGTAGTACATATAGATAGCAAGTGTCAAAAGAGGTGTGAATTTGATTGATGACTTTAAGCCCCGCCCCCAAATATGATGGATGACATTAAGCCCCGTCCCCAAATATGATTTATGAAATATGAAAATATACTTTATGTAAATATGAAACTATAAAAGTATGAAAATGTATTTATAAGCTATAAACTTAGGACATGTGGGTTTTATAAACATTAGGTTCAAAATTAATACTGTGAAATTAAATATACACTTATCTTGCAGTCATAGCTATGCTTATGTGTAACTTTCTGAAAATATTCACACCCCCGCGCTTATAAACTCACGACCTCATTTTATAAACATTAGATTCAAAATTAATATTATAAAATTAAATATACACTTATCAGCGTGCAAAAACCCGCATATATACGACTACATAAAAACGCTATAAAATATTCACACAACCGCTCTAAGTTATAAACCAATAGTAAGAAAATAAATATACTGTAATATCCCTTCCCAGACGGGCAAGTGGTAGTAAATTATCAAATAAAAGAACTAATCAATGGTTTATATTGTAGCAACCCGGCAGTCCGCCCTGGCGGAGTGACGCCTTGTGGGTAAGTTATGTAAATAGTTGTGGGGAATTTATGGGAAATTTATGTGAAAGTTATTGTTGTGTAAAGATTAACTAAGTTCGTAATTGTCTTTCCTGTTGTAAATGTTATATGTGTTTGTGCAGCCGGTGGGGTGGGTTGGGATATCGCCGTCCGGGGTTGTAAAAATGTAAATAGATACCGCCGTTAAGAAATGTCGTTTTGTTGTTGACCTTGACAGTGGTTAAGCGGATGAATTTGAGCTTTGCTTTCTGGCTATCTGTGAATAAAGAGATACAACAGGACAGAGCTGTTATTCATTGCTAAGATTTCATCTAAGCAATTAATGCCGAGACACTCGGAGTCGTGCGGTGTATGGGACCCGAGTGCTCGTTACTTAGAAGCTGGGTACAGCTGCGTGCTGCCGAGACGCTCGTAGTCATGCGGTGTATGGGACACGAGCGCTCGTACTTAAAGAGCTGGGTACAGCTGCGTGCCTAATGCTGGCAATCCGCTAGCCGACAGCTTGGAAGAGGTGCACGGCGAAATCGGCTTGAAAATCTTCAAGACTCCACCACGGGTCGCTACATTGGTGTCAGAAGTGGGAGACCAGGCTGTTTAGAAGACGCCGTCATGGAACAGAGTCTTGAAGAAGTAGAGCGTGCCATCTTAGAGAACAGCGTTACGTTAAAACGCCTGATCAGCGGAGCTGTCGCGAAGAAAAGAGGCAGACCGACCTGATGGTGCCAGTGTTCCCCGGACAGGTTGCGATCGTCCAAGCACGGCCAGAGTGGGCGTCGGCAGCCACCGCGATACCCCAGGTTACCAGTCGGCCGGTCCTCTTCTCTCGGTCACCTGCTAAGCTGCCGCGATACAACGGATTGACGCCCTTAGAGCCCTACCTTGCACAAGTGGACCTGGCCGCGATACACAATGAGTGGAACCCGAAGAAGCTGCGACACACTTGGCCCTTGCCTTGGAGGGTCCCGCACTACAGGTACTCATTGATCTGACATCAGAAGAGTGTCGTGATCTTCAGGCTCTCACAGCTGCTCTCACCAGTCGCTTTGGACAAAGAACTTCAGCAGAATGCAACAGAGACAAGCTGACTAGCCGGCGTCGGCATGAGGGTGAGAGTATAGGAGCCTTTGCGCTGACGTCAGGGTATTGACACGAAAAGGTTATCCTACCTTCTCGACAACAGTGAGGGAAGAACTCGGACTTCATGCTTTCCTGCGGGGCCTCACACCAGAACGTCTTCGCCAGCATGTCTGTCTATCATCACCCCGAGATTTGAGCGAGGCAATGAGGGAGGCTGAGCGGGTCGAAGACATACTACAGGCAGAGTCACCGGCAAAACGAACACCACGACCGAGTCGATTAACCAGAGCCGTTGAACGAAGGGTGGAAGGGGACCTGTCTGAGGTAGTGGAGGTCAGCCGCGCCCAATCAACATCCACCCCCCGACAGAGACAACGAGTGGACTGCTGTTTTCGATGTGGAGAGCCAGGACACTTTGCCAGGGATTGCCCCGCCCCAAGTCCGTTACCTCGTACAGCATCACCGCAGGGAAACGACATCGGGGTGAGGCCGTGAGGGGGCCCTCGCTCCGTTTTTCAGCACCCCTCAACAAAGACTGCTTCAAAGTTGGGCTGTGGATTTTCCACTGGACTATACCTGGACTGCACTATTGATGGATGGCCATGCAGTGCCTTAGTGGGGTCCACTATTTGTTTGCTGAGAAAAGGAGTGTTGCCCGAAACAGCTAGTCTTCTTCCGAGGGCTGGACCCCACACATAGCGAACTACGCGCGGTTACGGGTGAGCGGACAGTAATGCCGGAAAGAAACTGTTATCTGTGATGGTAGGGACGAGCCAGACCAACCACGAATTCTGGCTTGCAGATATAAAAGATCCGTGCATTATCGGGTTGGACTTGTTGGCCCGCTGGGGAGCATGTGTTGATGTCTCTAGGGCCGTCCTTTGCTTAAGTAATGAGACTGTGCCGCTCCAAGCGGGCGGAACCGTCCTGGAAGGGCTGCTGGCTTGGATTTGCCTGAATCCCGCGGCTCACCGGCTCCCGATCGTTGCTCAGGAGATGCAGAGGCTCAAGGGGATCCTCAGGAGAATGTTGCAGCTCAGACCAGTGCTTCCCAGCGGTCTTCCTCACGCGACCACCCATCAGCTGAGACCGTCGCGCTGTAGAGGAATTGGGCGTCGAAGTGGGGAACATCTGAGCAGCGACACAGCAGGGCAACTTCAACAACTTTTGAGAGACTATGTGGGCGTTTTGCGGCTCGAGAGGAGGACTGTACTAGAGCGAATTTAGTGAAACATCACATAGACACTGGCCATGCGCTCCCATTCGTTTGCGCCCCACCGATTGCCTCTTGCGGCGTCAAGCTGCCGAGGAAATGATTTGTGAGATGGCAGCCAGCGGCGTCATTGAGCCCGGACAGCCCTGGGCTGCACCAATGGTCATGATGCGGAAGAAAGCGGGGGTTGGCCCTGTGTGGACTTTCGAAGGTTAAGCGAAGTCACTTTCGAAAAGACTCGTACCCACTGCCACGCATCGATGATGCACTGGATTATGTGACTGGATCCTGCTGGTTCAGCACCTTGGACTTGCGCAGTGGGTATTGGCAAGTGGAACTAGCACCAGAGGACCGACACAAAACCGCATTCACCATAGGGCAAGGGTTGTGGCAATTCAAAGTGATGCCGTTTGGGCTGTGTAACGCACCGGCCACTTTTGAAAGACTGATGGAGAGGGTGCTGAAAGACATTCCCCGAACCCGGTGTGTGGTCTATCTGGACGATTTGTTAATCCATGCCAGAGACTTTGATCAGGCTATCCACAACTTACGGGAAGTCTTGACGGCCATTGTAGCGCCGGGTTGCGGTTGAACCCCGCAAAATGTAACCTCCTCTCCCAACAGACTCAGTTTCTGGGACATGTGGTTAGCGAGAGTGGAGTGGCTACCGACCCAACAAAGGTGACTGCCGTGAGCAACTGGCCCCACCAGCCAACGTCACCGAGCTGCGGAGCTTTCTGGGCTTAGCCTCATACTACGAAGATTCGTGAAAAACTTTGCAACTATTGCTAACCCCTTGCACCAGCTAACGAGTAAGGGCCAACAGTTCGAGTGGGCGGAGGACTGCGCCGATGCCTTCCAACAACTCAAAGCTGCTCTTACCAGTGCACCTGTCCTGGCATACCCTGACCCCAACCAACCCTTTATTTTGGACACGGGCGCCAGTAATGTGGGGTGGCGCAGTACTCTCCCAAAGGGGAGACCGGAGAAAGAGTGGTGGCCTACTATAGTTGCAGCCTCAGTCGGCGGAGAAAAACTACTGTGTTACCCGGCGGGAACTATTGGCAGTGATCTTGGCAGTGCGACACTTCAAGCCTTACCTTTTGGGCACTAAGTTCACGATTCGACTGACCATGCTAGCCTTACATGGCTGTTAAACTTCCGGCAACCTGAGGGCCAGGTGGCAAGGTGGATAGAAATACTTCAGGAGTATGATTTCGAGGTGCAACATCGACCAGGGCGGCAGCATGCAAATGCTGATGCCCTCTCCAGGCGACCATGCGTCCTCGATGACTGCCGATATTGCAGCCGGCAAGAAGAAAGGGGTATGGGACCCTCATCAGCAGCAGCGGGCTAGAGGACACTGATGGGCAGAGGAACCATTCACCATCGACCAGTTAAGGCAACTACAAACGGCGACCAAGTGCTGGGGAAGGTAAGGGGTTGGCTGGAGTCCCAGGAATGCCCGATTGGCAAACCATATCTTCCCAGGGCGGAACTCAAGTTGTTACATTAGCAGTGGGGCAGCCTGGAGTTGCGATGGTGTGATCTACAGAAGATGGCAGGCACCAAGGGAGGTACTGACCATTTGCAACTTCTGGTTCCCATGGCTTTACGCACAACGGTCCTCCGTTGGGTTCATGGAGCAGCTGGATCTGGGCACTTTGGAAATGCAAAGACAGTCGTCGGCTGCGGCAGCGATTCTATTGGCCGGATGTCGACAAGATGCGGAGATGCACGTCCACTGCTGTGGCGTTTGCACGGCGCAGAAAGGACCTGGTCAGCGCTCTCACGCGCCACTACAACAGTATCTCGTCGGGGCTCCCATGGAGAGGATTGGGGTAGATGTGCTGGGTCCTTTCCCTACCACAGAGGCGGAAATCGTTTTGTTTTAGTGGCGATGGACTATTTTACCAAATGGCGGAGGCATACGCCATTCAGATCAAAGTGCCTCCACAGCCGCTCAAAAACTGCTGGACGAAATGTTCACTTTCGATTGAGGTGCGAATGAACTGCACAGCGACCAGGGCGGAACTTTGAGAGCGGTTGTTTAAAGAGGTGTGTCAGCGGATGGGGTGAAGAAGACCGGACCACCCCTTCACCCATAAGCGATGGACTGGTAGAGCGGTTTAACCGCACCTTGGCGCCCAACTTGCGATCCTCACTAGTCAACACCAGAGACTGGGATCAACATTTGCCTCTGGTCTTGTGGGGTATAGGGCGGCTGTTCAGGAATCGAGTCAGTGCACACCGGCGGGGCTGATGTTGGAAGGGAGATGCGCGCCGGTGGACTTGGTGTTTGGCTCACCCCTGAGCCTGAGCTTGCTGGCGGTCCGAAGCGGACTATCTCCGACGATTGAAAGAGCGACTGGACACTGTACACCAACTGGCCAGAGAGGCCCTAGAGGGAGCTGGAGCCCGCCAGAAGCGGGCATATGACACTTCGGCGCATGGTCCAACCCTGAAGCAAGGGGACAAAGTGTGGGTGTTTTGCCCCAGAGGAAG
This sequence comes from Polypterus senegalus, assembly GCF_016835505.1. Classification (NCBI taxonomy): domain Eukaryota; kingdom Metazoa; phylum Chordata; class Cladistia; order Polypteriformes; family Polypteridae; genus Polypterus; species Polypterus senegalus. The sequence goes on along the minus strand of NC_053157.1, from coordinate 242,056,609 downwards.
CGGGGTTGTCCCCAAAACTGACGCACCATTGGCAGGGACCTGGAGAAATTTTGGATGCAATTTGGACGTGGTTTTCCGAGTCGAATGCCTGGACGGGCAGGCGGGTGGTGCTGCATAAAGACCGTTTGGCACCATACCACCCATTGGCCCCAGCACCAGAAAGACTTGAGAACCAAAGCAACTCTCCAACATCCACCCTCGGTGCGAGACAGAACTTGACAGTCTCAGGACTGAGCCTGGCACGGTGATGAAGAGTCAGGCAGGCCCAAACGTGTCCGCCGCCGGCCAGGACATTTATCAGACTTTGTTTGTGAAAATTAGGGTTGTGGGGACACTAACCCTCTTGGGGGGGGCTGTGTAGCAACCCGGCAGTCCGCGCTGGCGGAGTGACGCCTTGTGGGTAAATTATGTAAATAGTTGTGGGGAATTTATGGGAAATTTATGTGAAAGTTATTGTTGTGTAAAGATTAACTAAGTTCGTAATTGTCTTTCCTGTTGTAAATGTTATATGTGTTTGTGCGCAGCCCGGTGGGGTGGGTTGGGATATCGCCGTCGGGGTTGTAAAAATGTAAATAGATACCGCCGTTAAGAAATGTCGTTTTGTTGTTGACCTTGACAGTGGTTAAGCGGATGAATTTGAGCTTTGCTTTCTGGCTATCTGTGAATAAAGAGATACAACAGGACAGAGCTGTTATTCATTGCTAAGATTTCATCTAAGCAATTAATGCGAGACACTTTCGAGTCGTGCGGTGTATGGGACCGAGTGCTCGTTACTTAAGAAGCTGGGTACAGCTGCGTGCTGCCGAGACGCTCGTAGTCGTGCGGTGTATGGGACACGAGCGCTCGTACTTAAAGAGCTGGGTACAGCTGCGTGCCTAATGCTGGCAATCCGCTAGCCGACAGCTTGGAAGAGGTGCACGGCGAAATCAGCTTGAAAATCTTCAAGACTCGACCACGGGTCGCTACAATATTCACTTTCCTTCTTGCTTCAACAAGCTGACAACCACAACGTAGGCAGGACAAAGAAAAACACGCACCACTAAAAACCCTACTCCCATACAAGAAAATAAAATTTTCTAAAAACGATTTTCACTCCACCTCTAAGTTATAAGTTCACGACACAGCCAACTCAAACCAAACTAAGCTCACGGCACAGCCATAACTAAAAACGATTTTCACTCCGCCTCCAAGTTATAAGTTCACGACGCGTCTTTATCTTTCCTGCACAGACTAAGTTACAAGATCACGACACAGCCCTAACTAGAAACGATTTTCACTCTCCCCTCTAAGTTGTAAACTAATAGTAAGAAAATAAATATACAAATTTCTAAAAACGTTATAAGCTGCATTAGAATCGAAAGCACGAAAATACATGGCCACTCCAAATGCCTGAACGCCTCTTTGTAAATTTCACCGTTTCAAAAAGACTCGTTTTTCAATTACGTACTTCCCCCCATCGGAATGCACCAAACATGATCGATCACGGCCTGTCTCTTAATTTAATTACCAGGCCGTGACAAGCCAGTGCCTTTCTGATTACCGGCTGTTTTAGGCATCAGCCAGACGTTGCAGCAATTAGGTCCCCACAGGGAGTCGGCGCCCTTCATGTTATCAATTAACAAAAAGTCTTAATCTAATTTAAACGTGTTCTATTTTTTATATCATAAAAGTAAAATACTTATTCTCACCCCGAATCAAAGCGATTAAGAATATATACACTCCTTCTGATTTTTACTAAAATTCTTAACACGCTTTTCAGCACTGTCTCTGCGAACACCCCACTAAAAATAAATATACAATTTTCTAAAAATGATAGGGACTCTCTGCTCTAAGTTAAAAGTTCACGACACGGGTCTTTCCTGCACCGTCATAACTAAAATGATGTTCACCCCAGCCACCTCAAACCAAACTAAACTAAAAACGATTTTCACTCCGCCTCTAAGTTAGAAGTTCACGACAAGAGTCTTTATCTTTCCTGCACAGCCATAACTAAAATGATATTCACTCCCAGCCCCATCAAACTAAGATATAACTAAAAACTATTTTCACTTCCCCTCTAAGTTATAAGTTCACCACAAGTGTCTTTATTTGATAAGCACTAGATTCAAAACTAATATTAAATATACAGTACACTTATCCTGCATGCAAAGCCACGCATATGTGTGACTTTCTAAAAAAATATTCACTCCTAAAGTTCTAAGTTATAAACTCACCATACACGGCCTCATTTTATAAAAATTAAGAAACTAAATACAGTATATACACGTCTTGCCGTTATACTGTAGCTATGTGTAACCTTCTGAAAATATTCATAGACCCGCGGTAAGATATAAACTCACGACACAAGACCTCATTTTATAAACACTTTTCATGCTTTTTTATCATGTATAGTTCTGCGTAGCTGTAACTGTCTTAATAACTCTATAAAGTGAAATATTCAATTACCCGCAAGTGTGCCTCCTTTTATAAATCCGGGGAAATAAATTTTCTTTCACCGCCATGAGAACACATTTGGCCGTGAATTTTAAATGGAAACAAACTTTCTTTCACAGAACATGGATACCTCTGGTGTTAAACTTCAGTTGAGCAATAGCGAGAACCACGAAGCCCCCTGCAAGGCGAACACATTTGACCGCCAATTTTAAACGCTTGGGAAACAAACTTTAGTGTTAAAATATTTATTGTAACAATTCATGCTTTTTATTTAATGAAATCGGAAAATCGTACGATTATTAAACCAACCCCACACCATTCAAAGGGGTTTGAGAATATAAGTTGCCTTTAAAATTCATAAGACCCTGCTCTTTGTTAACTCGTTAATCGGTTAAATGTCAAAGCCTTTTTACATACCTATGGTCTAAGAACAATATTATTAGACGAACTACTTCCTACTAACGATTCTTAACATTTCCTAAGTTTCTTTCACTGTTTAAGCGGTTTTTAACCTCCTTCCGCTTATTGGGGCCCTTTTTTTGGGAAATGCCAAGGGTCAAACCTCACCAAGTTTTACCCTTTTTTTTTTTAAAAAGATTTTTTTATAAATATAAATTACACCCCATAAAAATAATTTTAATAAAAAACTTCATCTACAAAGGTTTAAAAAATTTTATTCAAAAACCCAATTATAATGGTTTTAACCTCTAAACAAGAAAATCTATTTAAATTAAAAATTTTTACAATATTAACCTCTTTTCTAAGCCCCCTAACCTAAAAAAAACCTTTTATTTTTCGTGGGAAGGGGAAAGTAAGTTTACTACAGTTTTTTAAACCAGTTTTATCATCCACAACTTTTAAATGGCCGGTAATTTTACCCCTTTTCCATTGAAATGTTCTTTCAATTTTGGGCCCTCCCGCTGAACGTACCCCTTTACTCCCTTTTTTCAAAAGGGAAAAAAATTTTAAGTTTTTTAAAATCATCCTTTTGGGGCCTTCTTTTTTAGGGGAAGACTTATTAAAGGTTCAAAAGGTTCTTTTTTTAATCTTTAAAATTGCCATTGGTTGGGGTTTTTTTTCCTTTAAACCGCACAAAACTCTAAAAAATTTTAAGAACCTTTTTAAATTAGTTTTTCCTTTGGGCCCAAAGGAAGCCAATTATTGTTTCTAACTAAACCACCCCCCAAAAGAATTCCACGCCTCTAAAGGTAAAACCATGTGGTCCCCGGTCACTAAATTTCATTTTAGCCCTCTGTCATAGTTCCCCTAGGCCCGTCGCCGGTTCCTAAACCCTGATTTTCCATTTCCAAATTTAATAAACCTCCCCAACTTGTGGCCCTAACCGTCAATTTAGTTGTACTAAATTTGGTCATAATTTTCCCTCATAAATCAAATTAACCCCCGGCCCCCCGTGAAAATTTTTGTGGTCACATTTAAACCCCCCAGCCCTTCCCGTATCCACCAAGAACACAGGCCGAATTTTTTGTAAGCCCTTTGGCGGCCTGCAGTTACCCCCCCAAAAAAACCTTTTTTAAACAAAAACCCGGCAATGGCCTTCCCAACATCCCCCAAACGAAGGGGGTTTATTTAAAAGCCTTTAATGGCCGAAATGCAGCCTTCCATCACGGAGGGGAATCTATTTAAAATTTTCCTTTCCTTTCCCCGGGGTTCTGGTCCAAAGTAACCTGTTAACCAAATTGCTCCCGGCCTTAATACGTAAAACTGCCTGCATTTTTCCTTTCAATGGATTAATGCAAAACATATTTAAAATCCGGCGTCTCTTTTTCCCAAACCGGTTTTTTTCCCCAAGGCCAACCAACCCCCCCAAAACCCTTTAATTTTTCCCACCAACTCTGGGTTGGGACCCACCAACGTAACTGTCCAATCGCCCGGGTCGCCTAGCAAAAGTTTTCAAAGCCCAAATCTCAACAAGGGTAGAAAATTTATTAATGCATTCCCCTGTCGCTTTAGGCTTACGGGGTCAGGATTTTTTTTTATTTTCCCCCAAAAGCTGCCAACTTTCCCTGGGTCCAAATTTCCGCTTTTAACATGATTTGTCCACCGGGGTTTTTCAAGGGAATTTGCGAAAGGTCCCAAAGCCCCCGTGACCCAAAGGGTTGGCCACCTCAAGGTCCCACGGTGGGGAAAGGGGGCCCCCCCTCCGGGAAAGGAAAACTCCTTTCAGTTTTCCCCCACCCCCCAAAGGAAAAATTTTTTGGGCCAAAGGGGCCCCGGGCGGGGCCCCCGGGGGAAAAAAAGGAGCCCAGGAACCCCCAGCGGGGGAACCCTCCCCTAAAGCAGCGTGCACCCCCGTTACAAAAGGGGCCCCAATTCCGGCAACCAAAAGTACCCCCAAAATCCCTTTTGCGTTTGAAAACTTTTCAAAATTAGTTCCCTTATCCAGTAGAAATATAGCCCGCCTACTTTCTGTCACATTTCACCCACCAGCATTTCCATTGTTCGACATCAGCTTAACACCCCATTTTCCTGTTTGGGCATATATTAAATGCCACTGTTATTACCGACCATTTGTTTCATGTTGCTGAATAGCTTTATGCTTAAAAGGTTTTTAGTCCCCGGTCGTTCCAAGTCGTTATAGCAACGCGAAGCGGTCCAAATTGGGGTTCCCCCAATGGGTCCAAAAACAAATCCTTAAGTACTTTTCCCAACCCCGTCACCTCAGCGCAATCTCAACCAACCAGGCCCGGTTACCCAATGTAGACCGGTACAACCAAGGGGCTTGCTCGGAGCATAACCATTGACCGGGGCGGAAATGTTTTTCCTAATGCAAGGGACCTCCTCCAGATTTACGCAATTTTATTTAAATCTATTTTTTAAGAACCGACCTTTAAAAGGAACCATTTCAACCTCAGACATCGTCCAAAACTGAAGCATGCAAGGTGGAAAGGGCCCCTTGCAATTAGTCCATTACGTGCGGCCCAAACCACTTATATCACTGTTGCTACACCCTTCCAAGAAAATTTTACCCCAAACGTTAGACTCACAACAGTATCCTTTCCGAGACACCCCCCGCCGGAACTTATCCGCAACAAGCCTCTTCCCCCAGCAATGGAAAACAGATCTTACTATGAGTACACAATGTGTTACATTTGTTCTGGGGCAAGCTGTCCCCAAACTCAACCGGCACAAAACTCACAATTGGCATTATCCTGGTTTTAACCCTTTTGGGGAAAAGTTATAATGAGTTAATTAGGGCCCCCTTTTTTTTGCCAAGAATGACCTTGGGATAGGCATGTTCATCTTACTTAGAATTTTGCCTTTTTCGAATATTGAAAATTTTACAGTACCCAATGGGAAAAAACTTACCTAGAGTGGTACATTAAGCTGTTTTTACAAAAAGGGTTCAACTTCCTTTCAATAGTCACTTTTTAAAGATGTTCCCAAGATGCTCTTTAAAACCTGGTACGGCCCCTTCAAAAAGCCGAATCGTAGAAAATTCTTTTGACCTGTTCTGAAAAGAAATGCACTCAATATATGTATAAAAGAAAAACATCGCTGAACTTCCGCTATTCAAGTGTCGTATTTCTAGGCCTAGCTGCCGCAGTGGTGTGGCTTTTTATTTATTTATGTCACGCACAAATCTATCTAAAAGCCAGCACTGTTTTTAAAATTTACAGATTATTTTCCTGCTCTGTTGTTATGCATGTGAGTTGCCTCCATCAAGTGTCTCTCACCCTCCACACCAACCAGATTGCCGCGGTTAACGGCCACTTCCCCTCTCATGCAGGCGAGCAGAAACCGGCTGGATAAGTGTGTGCACCTTACATTTGGAACAGAGGACATGAAGTAACCATGCAGAGGTGGAGGGAGAAGGGATTTTCTGTTTCCAGTGGAACAGCAGAGGAGAGGCAAATCGTTCCATTAACAGGAATGTGCTACAGTTTGCTTGGTGGATGTGAAAATGCTATGATATTGGCCGAAAGAAGAAGCACTAACTGACCGCTCTGCAGTCTGGCAACCTTGTGCTAGGAGCAAGTTGGAAGGCCGTTGTGTGTATGTCAGGAGCAGGACATCAGCAGCAATGCATTGTATATGACTGGGAAGCAGCACCGTCATCAAGGCTGTCTACTCACTTACAGCAGAGCTAAACGTGTCCCTGCTTCATCATCCTCCTTCACGCATACTTTCTAACTCTCTCAGGATGAACATGGGATGTTGGCAAAGCTCGGAGGAAAAGGAGGCCGCCGGTTCTCGCAGAATCGACCACACCCGCGCTCTGAGAGTCAGCGGCAATGCCGTGAGATCGCTTCTTCTCCTGGCACCAGCAATTCAGGAAAAAGCACTATAGTGAAGCATATGAAGATAATCCACAATGGTGGCTTTAACTTGGAGGCCTGCATGGAGTACAAGCCCTTGACTCCCTGACAAGAATCATAAGAGCCCTGGCAACCCTCAAATTTGAGATTCACAACCCTGACAGCGCCTATGATGCTGTTTGCACTGACTAGTCCTGCTGAGAGCAAAGGGGTTCATGAAGAGGCTCTGGGGTTGACCCAGGTTTCCAAGAGTGCTTCTGTTGCTCCAATGAATGCCACTTGGAGGATAACACGGCTTACTATCTTAATGACCTTGATCGCATTTCTGCGGTTGACTATATCCCCAACCATTGAAGACATTCTCCAGTCCTGAGACATGACAACTGGGATCGTAGAAAACATGTTTACCTTTAAAGAGCTGACATTCAAAATGGTAGACATGGGTGGACGGTGCTCAGAACGAAAAAGTGGGTTCACTGTTTCGAAGGGGTCAGTGGCTATCACCTTAAGCTGTATGCCGATAATCAAACGGTAAGTACAATGGCTTTCATTTGTTTATCCTGGGTGTCTCACCAACTTCCTCCTGACAAAACTCAGACTGCTTGAAGAGCAAAATTTCCAGTAAATGCAGATAGTTTAGTGGAGGCCCACAGTGACAAAGCTTTAGGACAGGGCTTTCTATATTTTTCCCTGACTTTACATGATACACTAGAACTTCTGATTCCCCAGATACTTTTGGCATGCTACATAATGCAGAAGGCAAAAACATCTGATTAGCATCAAATTTTCTTTACACCAAGGTTGTACGCATTTAGCTCGGATTGATTAATCCGGGAAAGGAAATTTTAGGCTTGATCAGACTGAATCTGGGTGTAATACGAAAACAGTATTAATAAACAGTGGCTTGGGTTTTCTTTATCAGGATCATTTGAATAAGCCACAACCATCCATACATTTTCAGGATGTGGTATCAGAACCTGTTCCTGCAGTTTTGGGGAAAACTATTCTAAATCAGACTTACATTGCATAAACATAACCAACATGTGGAGGACCCAACCTTTTAAGTACATACGTTCATTTGTGAACATGATTAATCCAAGGCCAGCGTCAGGCATAAGGTCTGGCATGTCACCTACTATATTTTGGGCTCATGGCATTGCAGGAAACAGGGCCAATTTAGAGCTCGTAATTAACCAGATTTACATGTTTTTGTGAAAAACCAGCAGAAAGCCTATGTAGCTAGAGAGAGAACATGTAAACATTATACAAATAGGGGCAGTACTGCTACCTTCTTTCCCCCATGGTAAAAGTGCACAAACTGACATATTTACAGTCAACAAGATTTAAGAGAGACTCTGATACATTTTATAAATCCCTCATTTGTTTTTTGGCTAAATGTTATCAATGCAGAATGGCCGCTGTATTGGTAAATTGTTATTTTATGCATATTTTAATCTGGGCCATTTTGCAAATTTTCGTTTAATCCCTTTAACATTCCACACTTTTTTAATGTGGGCTCCCCTTAATGCATGGCAAAAATTACAACCAGGATCCTGTAGCATTTGAAAGTGTTACTACATCTGTAGTGGCCATAATTTGTAATACTTTGTAATACCTTGTTGACCTGAATATGGCATTCTCTCAGATCTATTCGGTGGTTTGCCAGAATTGTGCTAATTAGGGATATTATCAGGATAATGCAGGAAAAGTTAAGATGACAATTACCACCAAAAATATAGTGTACTTTAAACATAACATTTAGGACATATCTTCTTAGAGACAGAAAATGCTATGTTAAAGAAAGGTTAAATGTAAATAAAGTGTTAAAGCTTAGGCACCAAAATGTGACCATAACATACAATCCAGCAAAAGGCTGGAGTGATAATAGCTTGAATCTAAATGACAATGCATTTAGGGTTAAATTGTTATTTACTAACAATGAGGCGGGCATTTCCCTAAAGCCTGACCACACCAACAGAGAGACACGTCACGGTAATGTAGAAAAGGGCGTGGCTTTACAGTTAGTGCACATGTTCTGTACATTTTTTGTTTTAACATTTCGCTTTATGACTCTAGTGATTTTTTGTGACTTCAGCATTATAGGGTCAAGTTGAATATGAATGATATCAATTGGAAAGGGCTTAAATCATGTAAACGTTATGTTTTACCGAGAGATCGTTTCTTAGGTAGCCACGTGTATTTTAAAGTTGATGTAAATGGGTATACATGCAAACCATATGAAACTAGATCAATTTTGATATTTACAAGATTAACGCGGCTGAAATACAGTATCGGAAAGAGCTGTGTTTGTACTCGGCATATAAATAACTTTTTATCAAGTGCCATAGACAGCGAGAAACCGCTGTGCTCAACGCGGAGGTTTTTAATAACTTTTCTCGCAAGCTTTTAAAGTTCATTGTGCATTTTGGTATATAAGAGAGAATCGTTAGTAGGAAGTAGTTCGTCTAATAATATTGTTCTTAGACCATAGGTATGTAAAAAGGCTTTGACATTTAACCGATTAACGAGTTAACAAAGATAAAGATGCGTGTCGTGAACTTCTAACTTAGAGGCGGAGTGAAAATCGTTTTTAGTTTAGTTTGGTTTGAGGTGGCTGGGGTGAACATCATTTTAGTTATGACGGTGCAGAAAAGACCCGTGTCGTGAACTTATAACTTAGAGCAGAGAGTCCCTATCGTTTTTATAAAATTGTATATTTATTTTTAGTGGGGTGTTCGCAGAGACAGTGCTGAAAAGCGTCTTAAGAATTTTAATAAAAATCAGAAGGAGTGTATATATTCTTAATCGCTTTGATTCGGGGTGAGAATAAGTATTTTACTTTATGATATAAAAAATAGAACACGTTTAAATTAGATTAAGACTTTTGTTAATTGATAACATGAAGGGCGCCGACTCCCTGTGGGGACCTAATTGCTGCAACGTCTGGCTGATGCCTAAAACAGCCGGTAATCAGAAAGGCACTGGCTTGTCACGGCCTGGTAATTAAATTAAGAGACAGGCCGTGATCGATCATGTTTGGTGCATTCCAATGGGGGGAAGTACGTAATTGAAAAACGAGTCTTTTTGAACCGGTGAAATTTACAAAGAGGCGTTCAGGCATTTGGAGTGGCCATGTATTTTCGTGCTTTTGATTCTAATGCAGCTTATAACGTTTTTAGAAATTTGTATATTTATTTTCTTACTATTAGTTTACAACTTAGAGGGGAGAGTGAAAATCGTTTTTAGTTAGGGCTGTGTCGTGATCTTGTAACTTAGTCTGTGCAGGAAAGATAAAGACACGCGTCGTGAACTTATAACTTGGAGGCGGAGTGAAAATCGTTTTTAGTTACGGCTGTGCCATGAGCTTAGTTTGGTTTGAGTTGGCTGTGTCGTGAACTTATAACTTAGAGGTGGAGTGAAAATCGTTTTTAGAAAATTTTATTTTCTTGTATGGGAGTAGGGTTTTTAGTGGTGCGTGTTTTTCTTTGTCCTGCCTACGTTGTGGTTGTCAGCTTGTTGAAGTAAGAAGGAAAGTGAATATAAACCATTGATTAGTTCTTTTATTTGATAATTTACTACCACTTGCCAGTCTGGGAAGGGATATTACAGTATATTTATTTTCTTACTATTAGTTTATAACTTAGAGCGGTTGTGTGAATATTTTATAGCGTTTTTATGTAGTCGTACATATGCGTGGCTTTGCAAACGGGATAAGTGTATATTTAATTTTATAATATTAGTTTTTGAATCTAGTGCTTATAAAATGTGGCCGTGAGTTTATATCTTAGCGCGGGTCTGTGAATATTTTCAGAAAGTTTACACATAGCTATGACGGCAAGACATGTTTGTATTTAATTAATTAATATTTAATTTTTAATCTAATGTTCATAAGCGCGGTGGTGTGAATATTTTCAGAAAGTTACACATAAGCATAGCTATGACTGCAAGATAAGTGTATATTTAATTTCACAGTATTAATTTTGAACCTAATGTTTATAAAAGCCACGTGTCCTAAGTTTATAGCTTATAAATACATTTTCATACTTTTATAGTTTCATATTTACATAAAGTATATTTTCATATTTCATATTTTCATATTTCATAAATCATATTTGGGGACGGGGCTTAATGTCATCCATCATATTTGGGGGCGGGGCTTAAAGTCATCAATCAAATTCACACCTCTTTTGACACTTGCTATCTATATGTACTACTGAGCCAGTTTAAGAAGCAAGTAGTGATTCACACACATAGAGCACATAGAAGATCACATACAAAACAAATCATTTAACGTGCTACTTTAATTACGATGTGATTTGTGAAAACTGGTTAATTAAACCATTTTAAGATGAAGTTTATGATGTTCTACTTTAATGACAAAATTAACTGCGTGATTAAAGTGGAAATTTCGAGATTGAAGTTGACATTTCGTGCTTTTTCCCCACTGTGTGCCTTTTGTTCTCTGTACCCTAATGTAACCTTTCATATGATACTCAGACAGTGGGCTACAACTCGCCTTTTCATGGAGACTTTGATATGCGACTTCTTTTTTATTTCTAGCACTGTGCGATTTTGTGAACGTGAGCTTTCAAGTTTCTCCAACACGCTATGTCACTCGATCAACTTCCTTTTGTTAATTATATCACGGTTTATTTGAACAAATAGTATGTTTTTCCCTTTGCCTCCACTTGGTATTCACTGAAATTCGTATATTTCCCCCCGTGCTTTTCCCATTGTCTTTTCACAGAAGGCTGCACTTAAGGGCGATTTATATTGATTTGCATATTCAAAGAGGCGTAATTCTGGGAGGAGTTGGGGCGTTACATAAAGCGCGTGCACGAACGTTAGTTTTCACGCTGATCGCGATTTATGTAGCAGAAGAACGTGGAAGTTGGAGTACGCACAGATTCCTGCATCTGGATTGTTCTGTGCGTAAGCACATTTCGGCTTTTGTGCTTACGCCATGTAATAGTGCGAGTTCTACGCACGGCGTTATACATGAGGCCCCTGGAGTTCGACACCCCTGCTGAATTAGTGACGTGCTGGGAATGCTGAGTTAGTGCACTCCCTGGAATGAGACAGAGTCGTTTTAGAGACTCGGAATAAGCAATGGGAGGAGTGGGAACAATTAAAATGGAAAAAACAGGGTGTGAATGAGAAGCCGCTGTTCGCAGGATTGTTTTTGGAAAACGTACTAAGGAAGAAAAAACAGTGACTCTCCAAGACACTACATAGAACAGAAAACAGGATTAGATTTAAAAAATAATGTAAACAGTGGAATAAACGGAGCGGGCGCAGGTGGCCAGTAGAAGGCTCTGGTGATATCAGTGAAATACAGGAAGTTAGGAAGATTGTACATAGAAATGCATGAGGGTGTTGTAGTAGAGGGCCATATAAAATGGAAATGTTTGATTGATGGGAATTGATAATTAAAGGCAGAGCCCATGAGGGACAGCAAAACCAAATGAAACTTATAGTAGAAAAATAAAAGTTGTTCTTGATAATGCAAGAACCATCCCATACAAAGGAAGGAGAAGAATAAGTAAGTAAAAATAATATAAATAAAAAGAAGAAGAACAGATTATACCTTAATTTAGCGTCAGCATGCATTTCCCCTCCCTTTGAGGACAATAGTCCATCACCACACCTTGGGGCAGCTGGAGGAATTCATGACGGAGGAAGAAGATGGTCCTGATGATTTCTAAAATGAACAGATTCAGACAGAGGGATAGAGAAGAGGGAGAGGGTAGTGATCTCCACCGACCGCAGTTACGATCGACTCGGAGGAAGACACGACTCGGGGGAAAGGGATGACTAATAAGCCCCGATTCTGAACCCTCAGGGTCAAACATGAATATGAAAGGATGGAATTTCAAACATCATTAACACAAGTGCCCATTCCGCAATATAATGTACAACAGCCGGACTCAGATTAAAACTGTCCCACCTTAAGAAACTGGGACCTGCAAGAATTAAAAGAGGTGGTGCAGGAGTTGCTGAACCAGTTCATTAGGGCAGAGAAGCAGTTAGATGACATGTATAAACCAAATGCTGCAGAATAGATTCAGGTCCTTAGAAGGAAAGCTAATTCCAAGCTTAAATGATGTGAGAGATCAATGGACTGAGACTCTGGGACGACAAGGGGTCGATAGTGGCCAGATCAGTGTTCAGTGGACAATTACAAGCACAAATGAATGCAAAATACGTATATCAGCCCTGTAATGCCCAGTGAACTTGTTTGGACAGACTTGATGGCCCGCCTGTGCCTTTACATCTCAGTTATGAAAAAGAGAGTGAAGGTCACATCAGAACAACACACCGCCCGTGCACTGACCACCACCATTACATGCTCATATGCTGTCTTGATCGTGTTTTTCTCAAAACAGCAAAAAATCTCTTTTTACAGTGTATTACATGATTTTTGGACTGCATTATGGTGAAGTCTGTCTCTCGGACATTTTAGCTGCTGCTGTCAGAAAAAGAGACTATTTGCATAACGAACTGTTACATCCCAGCAGAATTGGCTGGAGCAGTATCTCTCTTACGTCACAACTGCTTTTCTTCTGGAGTGGTTCTAATGCCACATATCCCCATTGCTAAATCTGCTCGCTTTCAGTGGCGTGATGTGAGACAATGGGTATTAGCATGTTAGGAAGGGGAGGATTGGGAGTATGTGGGGCCTAATATTTGGTCCACCACAGATAAATCTGTTAAGAAAATTGCGGTAGGACGATTTGTACCTGTAATCTGAGCGCTCTCTCGTTCATCTTCCACCTCTCCACCTACACTCATGCTGTTTACCCTTCAAATCTTTTAGTTAGACTCACCCCACTCATCTCTGTGGGTACAAGGGAAATAATATTTTGTCTGAATAGCTCAGGTTGAACCCTTGGTCATTTTTCCCAAAGTCATCCTCCCATTTACCTTGTGCACAATATCTTTTTCTGTTTGAGGCTGAGGCCGGTATTACCATTGACCATGCTGACTTAGTTAACGGGGTGCTATTATTCCAATCCAATACTCCCCTGTGAACTCTCCTATTCTTCCAGTTAGATAAGCAGATGGCTCGTGGTGGTTCATTCAGGACCTCTGCAGAGTCAATGCTGCTGTACACCTTAGGACTCCTATAGTCCCGAATCCTTCCACTATTCTCTCTACAGTCCCGTCCACTGCTATGTGGTTTTCTGTTTCTGATCTCGCAAATGTTTTCTTTTCAATTCCTGTTCACCATGACTCCCAGTTCTGATTCACATTCACTTTTAAAGGGAAGTGTTGGATCTGAACTGTGATGCCGCAGAGATATACAGAGTCTCTGTCCATGTGTGTGTGCATGTCCGTGTGTGTGTGTATAGATAAGAATTAAAAAAGAAAAAAATTGAAAGGTTATTGGCCAAAGGGAGGTGGTGTCCTGGTGCAATATGTAGCTGAGTTGCTTTTATGCTCTGAGGCGCAGGAATAATGCGAAGAAGATTCAAAGACTTTGTTGGTCTTCCTAGGGGAAAACGGGCACAATGTGACCAAGGAAAAAGTTGTAATTGATTAAAGAAAAATTAAATACCTGGGTCATGATTTGACTGCAGGGGAATGTGCACGGTCTTCAAGGCGGCAAGTTATGTCCATTCTTGGAATGTTAGGAAATTGCCGGCAATGGGTTAAAAAAAAAAAAAGAATTGCTGAAAAAGCACAGCCACTCCAAGATTTAGCGACCTCTTCTAATTTAGCTTTGACTGATAACATTTCATGGACGGAGCAGGCTGAGAAGACTTTAACTGATATAAAATAAATCTTGACGTCTGCGCCTGCATTAAGACTTCCGGACTAATCTCGTCCTTTCACTCTGTTCGTGGACGATAAAGGGGGGTGTATGACTGCAGTACTAACTCAATAACAAGGACATAGACAAGGACCGGTCGCATACTTTTATAAAATAAATAAATAAATAAAACTGGATCCAGTGGCTGCTACAATCACGGCCTGTTTGAGAGCAGCTGCTGTAACCACAGAGGCCATATTAGCACTCAGATGTTGTTCTCATGAGTCCACTAACTGCTAAGGTACCACATGCTGTAAAATTCCATCTTAGTACAGGCAGGAACATCTCATTTGACAGCCGCACTTGTGGTAGTGAAGTGTCAAACTCACACGGGGAAAACGAATCCAGTGAGTGAGGGAAATCCGCAAGCAGACATCTCGGCAAAGAAAGTCGCCCGGGATCCTACTTCACCTCTAACCTCTTTATTTCTATAACAGGAGGAGGAACAAGAGTCACATGAGGATGCAGTTTTATCTCTACAAACTCTAGCAACAGAAAAGACGATAAAGACGTGACAGAAAGAGGGATCAGAAAAAGATCCGAAGGAATTTGGATCCATCCATTAAATAAATTTCCTTTTCTACCAAAAGCTTCCTTTCCAGGTATTGCAAAGGCTGTGCATGGTTTGGCCCACCCTTCCAGAAGACGCAATGATGGCACAGGTGCAACAATCCTGTTATGCCTGAGGTTTTTCTAACTTTGCTGATCAGTTCTGTAAGAGGTGTACACTATGCCAAAGATTCAATGTAGGAAAAGGCTTGCAGGTAAGTCCGGCTGTAACACCAAACGCTGGAGGGCCCTTTGAACATCTGCAGATAGATTTTTTTTTAACTAACCCTGTCTCATGGGTATAAATATTGCTTAGTAATCATCTACGTTTTTTCACGCTGGGTGGAGGCCTTCCCAAACTGGCACGCAGATGCCAAGTCAGTGGCCAAATCGCTAGTTAAAAAAAAAAACGTCATCCCACATTTGGGGTTTGCCTCAGAAATTGCAAGTAAATACTCTGTTACAAGAGCTGTCTCAGTGGCTGTAGATTGATGTCCACCTCTACGTCAAGTACCATCCACAGAGTGAAGGGATGATGGAGCATGTATAGTCCACCTTCAAAATTTAAATTGGCAAACATCTTTGAACAAACAGGCCTATCTTGGCCTGATGCATTTCCTTTGGCTTTGACTGACCTGCAGGGAAGGACTCATCGCCGAATAAGCCTCTCACCGTTGGCGATTCTTACTGGCCGCCCTATGCTAATGTGCTTTCCGCTATGTAAAATTACTCTCCACATGGTCGACAGTGATCTTACATCTTTTCTTTCAGGTCAGTGTAGTGCCTTACAGATAGAGTACATGAATAAGTGAGGGAAACGCGGTGAACTACCTCATTACCTGACACGTAATTTCTATACCAACTGGAACCTGGATACTGGTCAGAGACACCCGGAGGAAACATTGGCATCAACCTCGCTGGTGGGGACCACTCCAGGTGCTGCTATCTGTACCCCCACATGCCGTGAAGGTTGAAAGACTCCTTTCTTGAATGCACGTCTCTCACTGTAAAAAGTGAACTGAATCATTAAGCTGTTGCTGCTGTTTGTACTTTCAGTGTTGAGACTCTGTCAAGGGATCGTTCCCTTTTACTTAGAGGATAATCTGCTGTATAATTAGACAGGTAAATGTTCATTCTATTAAATACAGGTATATTCCTATCCCCTTTCATATTTACCCCTGTAATTTAATATTTAAGTGACAATTTGGTGTTTTGTGTGTGTGTTGGCATTTTAAGCGATTAAAATGAGGTGTGTTTTTGTTTCTTCGTTGATGTAATGGCACAGTTTGAGTTGTTTAGTTGTGTGCAGAGTTGTTGAGGCTGAAAACTGCGCTGCTGCAGGCGTATACATCTCGTGTTGACCCGTCTCAGAGACGAGTCCTTTGTGACAGCAGAGAGAGACTGAGCTTCACTGTTTATTGGATTGGTGAGGAGTCAACTTCTTTGAGCTGAACTAAGGTAAAGAGCCTCAAGTACATCCTCCAGAGTGGGCATAATATCACGAGAACTTTGCAGTGCTTGATTCTCGAATGTTGTGTCTGTGCACACCCAAAATTCATCAGCCTTCTTCACAATAACCATCTTGCTGATCCAATCAGTCGGTTCAGACACCGACGCAATGTGGCCATCAGCTTCATATTTTTCAAGCTGGGCTTTAACATCATCCTTCATCTCAACTGGCACATGATGTGGGGGACACTGGACTGGCTGTACTAATCTGTCCAGGTTCAAATGTGTGGTGCCAGGAAGGCAGTCTATTGGTCATGTGAGACATCAGCATACATTTTAATCAGCAGGTGAGGGGCTCTGTCTGTGAGGTCCACCTCTGCTTGAATTGTAAAGCACGTTAGGCCAAGACTTTCACACGCTGAGCCTGACAATAGAGGTTTCTGACTCCCTCTACTATTTCAAACTCCAATCTGTGCTTACGACATCCTGTGTCAAAGAGTCCTAAGGAGGTCATTGTTTGACCCGAGAACAGTTTGAACTTGGGGGACGCAGTTTCTTGGTGCTCATCTCATGTTGTCCTCTAAGCAGATAATATCGCAGGTGGCCCCAAAATTTCACAGGCATTGCTGTGGTTTCTTGTGAAGCTGCAGTGTAACAAACTACTTCTTACCTCCAGAACCCATCGTGCCCATGCGCTCAGTAGGATAAACCTCATTGTTAGCACCGCTGCCTGCTTGGTTTGCCTCTGGTTCAGTGGTAAGGAGTCAAAGTGCTTGGCTGGTTGACAGAAGTTGCATGTCTTTCCATATGCTGGCAGTGCTCCCTCCCTCATCCATGTGGACTGACACAATATTTACCTGTCGGACGATCTGTATGCAAGCCTGAAAACTGATTTGTTTGAATTGGACGGGTAGCGGCATCCTAGAAGTTTGCTTTGAGGTGGCATTAACACCATCATGAAGGGTTTATCCAACTCGATCGACCAAAGTGTCATGTCAGTGGGCCCTGCTGATCGACGTGTCCACACTGCCATGGCCAGGGTGAGATCTCTCTCTTGTAATAAACGCCTGCAAGTTGTTTCATTTGCTATACCATATTGGTCTCTTAATGCTCCATACTCACAGGGGGTGGATTTTTCTTTTAACCGAGTAAGAAAACTGTCAAATGGCTCCTCTTCATCCTGTGTGCGACTAGCGTTCATACATCACGTTCTTTGTAGATTTAAAGTGTCCCTCCAATGCTTTTCGAATAGCCGTTACATTGGTCTGCTCTGTGGTCAAAGATTCACGTTGTGCTCGTAGACACGTCTGCACTCGGCGCCCATGATACTCCGCAGCGTATTAAGCTCGATAGCAATGGCATCGTCTTCAAATTCTGACCTGAAAACTTCCCAATCTGCACCGAGGTCGCCACTCATTGTCATTGCAGTAGGAGTCACCAAAACTGAAATATAATAAAATGTTTGCGTGTTACTTACGTCACTGACGTCTGTCGGATCTTCATTGGCAAGAGAGATGACCCATCAGCAGATGATCCTAACTCTTGTCGGGCACAATCCACAGCGTTAAAACCTAAAATAAAAATACCAACTGCTGCTGAATCTGAACAACTCCCACCTGCTACCAGATCACCATCGGCCATTTGGAACTTTTGTATGTCGTTCTGATTCAAAGGCGAGTCCACCGAATCCTAACACACACTTCCAAGTTCAGCGTTAAAGGACATGAAAACTCGCCACAGTGCGATAAAGTCAAAGTTACTGACCCTTGTGCAGGTCGCTTTATGCTGATATATTACTGTTTAATTTCTACAGATGACAACGTGAAGAACACTTTGTGAGGAGAAATTAGTGAGTGTATTATAGTGGTATTTCCCTCCACTTGCCCTTTTACCTGTTTCCTCATGGTTAAGAGTTCTCGTCAAGTTCGTTATTGGGTTGGTCTACTGTTGCACTTTAAGATGAACAGAAAAAAAAAAAGAAAATCCGAACACATTTCTCCAGTTTTGATGTCACTACACTGGTTGCCTGTGTCATTCAGGATTGACTTTAAAATACTGCTTATGGTTTATAAAGCCTTAAATAATCTCGCTCCATCTTATATATCGGAATGCCTGACGCGTTATATTCCAAATCGTAACCTTAGATCTTCAAATGAGTGTCTCCTTATAATTCCAAAAGCTAAACTTAAAAGAAGTGGTGAGGTGGGCGGCCTTCTGCTGTTATGCACCTAAAATCTGGAATAGCCTGCCAAAAGGAATTCACCAGGCTGATAAAGTAGAGCCGTTTAAAACACTGCTGAAAACACATTACTTTAACATGGCCTTTTTATAACTTCACTTTAACTTAATACTGATACTCTGTATGTTCAATTCATCATAATAACA